>NC_069085.1:16152127-16412759 GCF_947172395.1 Bicyclus anynana | reverse complement strand
AGATCATCATGCATTTTAACGTATAAATGAATTTTGATTACTATACATATTACCTACTATGTCAACGGAAACGAGCGTATCAAGCGGATATGTCATATACGATGTTCAAAAAAACCCCCTACATACGAGTATGATTCATTAAAAAACCGAAACATTCTCAAGAGTGGTTTACGTTACGATTTGCTTGCAATTGAACTTTGTACCTAGATGTCACTTCTGTTACCATTTTACTTCTGCTATTTTGTTTACTTATGACTTATAAATTAGGATGTTCTCAGTTTGGCTTTATTGTTACGTATTCACCAATTCATCCGTCAATTAGATTTAGATTAGATTAGATAGACTACTTAGATTATATTATTTTAGATGAGATTAGACATGATTTAATTATTTATGGATGGACTACTATTATAACGACCAGACCTTTGTTAGCAAACCTTCAACCTTAAAGCCTAGTAAGCGTAGTAAGTATGAAACTAGTGAAGGGTTGCTACGAAGCTTGGAGTCTACTAGAAATATGACATCCCCTAGAAACTATCAAAAAATCATGTTTTATTTGGACTATTGACGATCTGGACACTTGAAAAGTCCTACCTTCCAAAGCCATCACGGATCCAATTCTATAATTTAGCTACCGTGCTTAGATACCTGTGGTAGGAGCATGGGCTGAACTGTCTGTTTACACAAACTAAGGTAAGCTCTCGTTGGTTATCATGATAGGAGCATGGTCTGACAAACTTTAAGCATTGATAACAGAAAATCCCTCTATAGTCTTTCACAGGATTTCCCTTAGTGACATAACTAGGTTATACCTTTGCCTCGTGGCGAATTCGTCGGGTGGCTCCAGAAAAATTTCAATTTAATAAAATTCATTGTAATATTTATTTAATTGATTACTTATTTACTGCAGCACCATGCTGAGGCAGCGACCTTTTCAGCTGAGATAAAAAAAAATATATGTATAGACTGTATTAGGTAGACTAGGTATATAAAGAATAAATTAAATAGAATAACATAGAGGCTGGACATCGGGAGGCACTATTTGCCCAGGAATGCAGTTTAAGTGAATTAGATAAACCTTAATTTTAAGTTAATTTAGTTTAAATTATTTCTGTACCAGTCTTAAGCTCTGTACCAGCTGAATAAATGAGTTTTATTATTATTATTTCTGAGTGTAAGTCCGAATTTTGCCAGACCTGCCCGCCTAAATTGGTTTGTTGTTTGGTTCCAGAGTAAGGCCGCGGGTGGATTAGCGCCGTATTTCGGAAGGCCGGTGAAAAATTAAGGCGTCCATTGTTTTTAATGTCAGTAGGTAGGTACGTGACGGTACGCGGACGCGGCGAATAAATGGTGGATCATTTTTGCATACATAAATTCATTATGATCATACTTTATTTGTATGGACTAATTAATTTTATCTAGTCTAGTGGTTACCCTATATCTATGGCTTCGGATCACGAAGGCCTGGGTTTTTTTGAGCCCTGGGTCAGGCTATGTGATATTTTGATGACTTCTCTGACGGAGTTGGTAATGCTGTGGTTATCTATGGTCCTGGGTTCGATTCTCAGTTCGGGTCAATTTAGGATTTTATATTCATTTAAATGAAATGGACTGAACTTTAGTTGATGGTAGGCATCGACCATCGTTACCACCCAGTTGACTCATATTCATAATTTTGTATAGAACATGGAATAAGGGTCCAAAATATATCGATAGATAAATTAATAAAAGTTAAGGATTTCTTAAAAAACATAATTTAAATGTAAATTTTAAAATTTTCCAAACGTAAAAAACGCTGTCGTCCATTTTGTGACGTCACTAACACACTTGATGTACTAAACGTCGAACTAATTGTTAAGTAATATTTTTGTCAAACGCTCCGTTTGTATGGGATTTATTGTAGTGACGTCATGAAACAGAACAGACCGTCACGGCCGACAGGCGTTTTGGCTCATATTGTCAAAAACATATTTAAAAACTAAAATTTTCATGTACCTAATCACGTCACAAAAAATACGTTTTTTTTTAGTTTAGCTAGTAGAACAATAATTAACTATTTAAGACCATTTAAAAAAAAAGTGTCAACAAGCATATTTAGGGTTCCTGTATGATGCTGCATAAAAATTTCCTAAGTAAGTTTATTGGTAGAATTTATCTAATATTGTGTTTTCTACCTTAATTTCTATTTCATTTGTTGGTAAACAGTATTCATCAAGGAAGGCTAGTATAGAAGTTAAGTTAAGTGAGATAACTCCCAATCAGCCTGTGTTTGGAGGGAAAATTGACCCTGTAGTGAGCTATTAAAATACTAGTCATGAGGATGAGATTAAAATGCTTATATCTAAGGGGAAAATGCTAAAGAATGATATTAAAAATGTTATCTATATAAAAATAAAATGTGATAGTCACATAATCATTGAATTATTTCAATGATTATGTGACTATCACATTAAGTGATAAGTGATAAGTCTTTGCCGGTAAGTATTATACCGGCAAAGACGTACCGCCAAGCGATTTAGCGTTCCGGTACGATGCCGTGTAGAAACCGAAAGGGGTGAGGATTTTCATCCTCCTCCTAACAAGTTAGCCCGCTTCCATCTTAGACTGCATCATCACTTACTATCAGGTGAGATTGTAGTCAAGGGCTAACTTGTAAAGAAAAAAAAAAAAAAAATGATCATCGAATATTTTAAGTGAGGTACAGCACAATATCAACCTACTTATGCCTGCGATACTGACTGGATGCCATACAAATTTATGACTATAGATATTTTTATCTAATCACAAATTACGTAATACGCAAGCTTGTATATTTCAATAGGTGTCAATAATTTTGTAAGTCTAGCTAGTAGGGCTAGGTATGAAAAAAAAAACATACATACAGCCGAACGTAGAACCTCCTCCTTTTTGGAAGTCGGTTAAAATACCTACTCGTAAGAATGCTGCTTGAATTAATTGAAAAATGAAATGAAATAAAAACACAAAAACAATAAAAGAAATGTGTGTCAGCTCCTTCGCACTCGACTGTCTAAATAGGTGTATGTTGCCCCGCAGCGTACACTATGTACGTTTCAATACTTACGCCTGAAAAGTGAAAGGTGCGCAGAATAGGTTGCGCACAAAAAACGTAACATTGTCCTTTTGTTCATCGAATTTTACTGCCTATATTTCTTTCATACCGGGAACTATATATGAAAATAATGATCATAGTTTGACGGGCATAATGCATTACAGGGTACGTTATGGGAAATTTTGTTTATGGTTTCCGTACCTCAAAAGGAAAATACGAAACCCTTAGAGAATGACTTTGTTGTCCATCTCTCTGTCGTCAAATCTAGGGAATGTAAAAATATGGAATATGTTAAAATTACCTCATCATCATCATCATCATCGTATTAGCCGATGGAAGTCCACTCCAGGACATAGACCTTTTGTAGGGACATCCAAACAGTTTGGAAGGAAATTTCCTTAACTTACATAATTATTAGCAGGTTTTAATCCCAGTCCAAATTGACATTACTTCTTGTAGCTACGAAAAAATTTCTATGTACCCAAAAAACCTGGAACCCTGGTCAGGTCGGCAAAAATTAATTTGTTAGGATATTCTTTCAAAAAATTGCCTTTAGTTAGAAAGACAAGTTCTGCTAAGTAAAGCAAAAAATTCAACAGAGTTTGATTGATATGCCACAATAGGCTAGTTGACACTTTTTTTTAAATGGTCTTAAATTGTTCATTATCGTTCTACTAGCTTGAAAAAAAATGATCATATTTTTCGAGACGAGATTACTTGTAACATGAAAATTTTAATTTTTAAATATTTTTTTGACAATACGAGCCAAAACGCCTGTCGAGCATGATGGTTCACTTATTTATTTTAACTGTTTCATGACGTCACGTTAACAAATGCAAACGGATCGTTTGACAAAAATATACAAAAAATACAAAATACAAGGTAGTTACAAGGACTTATGAATAAACCTAAAACTTAAAATTCGAAGAAAGAAGTTATAAATTTTCAAAGAAGTTATAAATAATTATGTATACCTATGAATGAAAATTTGATTATTGATAATAAACATAAAAAAAACTTTAACATTTGATTTTAAACGGATGGATGACATATGACGCTTTAATTAACAACCGCTGTAATTACCATAAATAAATAACACAAAAATAAATAAATACCACACTACCATCCTATTATAGTTACCTACCATTCTATTAAATTAAAACTACCCAATCACAATTTACAACACACAAGCATACCAACAAAAACGAAGAAGCAAACAAAAGAGAGAAAGAGACAGAAAAGACAATAGAAAAAAAAACCAAAAGACATTCCCATGAAATTGCTCGCGAATAAATGCATCGGCGGAACAATAAAATCTATCAGGAATCATATTATTGTGTTACCTATACAAAGTGATTGTCACGCGGCGTATGGCGGGGGGAGGGGCGGGGCTTGTTACACCACGCCCACCGCGAGCGATAAGGTCGAATTTACACCGTCCAGCCCAGAGAATTCGGCTTTAGGGCGACAGAAGGCCGCAGGAAGCCGCGTCGGGTGTGCGCCTGCCTTAACACTAACCCGCGGATTCTGTGCCCGCGACCCGTTACGTTCGCACGTTAGTTTACCACAGTGTAATGAAGTTGCATTGATTTGGGACTATTCGAAAATGGAAATCAGTGCTATGCCACCTATGCCTTTGGACTTTTCTATGGTGCGAAACGGCGGCACTTCGCCGGGCGGTCTGAGGGAGAACTCTCCCCGGTCTGTGTCAAACAGCGCTTTCAGAGTCGTCACGCCGAAAGGTAAGCTGTCATAATAAACGGAGTTTACTTTTGATAAGCGTTTCCAGCTAAAAAGGTAGTTTAATCTGATATTTGTAGAGATTTGTTAAAGTTAACTTTTTAAGCTCTATGTTTGCTAACTATTATTTAGATCTTTAAATTTTACCTATTAGGTATCTATTAAATAATATAAAACTTTGCTCTGATTGTGTTTAGCTAAACATTTCATTTTGTCTGGTTGTATCACAATTTTTTCTTGTTGTCTTTTTGTTTTTAATAGTGAATGTTATTATAAATGAACTGATAGGTAGGTTAGGTATTGTTTTTTGTGATATCGTGGAGTATTTAATATGGATTTGTAAAAAACAGAAAAAGGTCGAAAATTAAAAATAAAATGTAATTGCACTGTGGAAATGAAAAGAAAACTGAGTCGGTCTTAAATCATTCAATTATGATTGATTATGATTACAATAGGTTATAAATATTACAATTAGAAAAGAATGCTTATCTTAACAAGTACCTTACTATATTAAATTTTATACTTAGCTTTAACCTGCTTTAAGACGAATCAAAAATCAAAAACGCTAGATGGATTTAGGTTTCTCTAAAAGGCATGTAGATGTGTTTCTTTTTAGAAACAATTACATTTTGCATAATGTGAAAATAAACCATACAAGAAAGCAGATAACAAATGTACAATTATATTGATTTTTATTCACTTTAATGGAACTCTATAAAACCAGGCCTCCTTCTAGATAGTAGAGGGAAGGAGCTAAGACCCACCTAGCTAATCCAAAGCGGATTGATGGGCTACATAGTTATTAGTTACATATATATTAGTAAAGCTAATCTAATTGTTATTATTCCACATTAAGTTAGACATAATAAGTACAAACAAGGTAAATCTAACTTTTTATGGGAAAACTTTTGTATAAAAACTTAGTATAAATCTTGTATCAATATCAGGAAGCTTGATTTTAGAAAAACTAACTTTTCTTTTATAAAAAAATTATAAAAGAAAATTTATTATTGGCATAAATAAACTTTATGCAATTAACAACATATATAAATAAAAGAAACAAAACTTATATATTTATTGATTTCTTATGAAAACTATCATTACATAGTTAGGTATTTTTTTACTTAGGTACCTAGTAAATTAAAAACAATACAGATAGATCGACAAAAAATTTAAATAAGAAAATTTATTATTGGCATAAAAAATTCTCACTTATAATTAATTACTATTGTGAAAACGGACTTACTTTTTATTTAATAGTAGTATTACCTATAGAAATATTATGAAAACATACCTACATGATTTTCATTAGTCTAGAAATAATGTTTACTCTATTGTAGTCTAGATATTCTAGTTTTCAAGCACAAGGCCTTGCCTGCGTTATATCGGTTTTCTAGCTGAAGCTAGAGTATTTTCAAATGTTAACAGCTGAAAGAAAACCTATTTATTCATTTATTTCATATGAAAACTATCATTACATATGTATGTATCTTTCTTACTTTACTGTAATGTTAATGGTAATAAATCAAGTAAAACTAAGGCTGTTCGTCCTTATTTATAAAACTCCCAATTTAAAATCTAACCTTAAGGTAGAGCGCGCTTGCCTTGAAGCGCTACCTTCTCACTACCTTTTCACTCTTCGAATTCATAACGGAATTATACATTTTCGTATAATATGAAAAATATTAAAAAGCTAGGTTTTAACTTTGATTTTTAAGTCAGGTTTTTGACTTTACTTAAAATAGTTTGCTAATAAACACCAAGAATGGATTACATAATACTTATTCTTACTCTTTAAATATTTAATTTAAAGGTATAAAAATTTCAGATTGCATCAAGGATATTTTATGTAAAAAAAATATCCTCAAAGACATATTTTATAAGACATATTCCCTAAGTACTTTCCAGGTCAAGAGTCCAGGACAAGATTTCAACTTGCTTCAAATACTTACCCAAAAATGTCCATTAGATCTTGGATTATCCATCTCAGTATGTATGTATATGCGAGCCGATTTGACTAATTCTTTGGGTTTTGTTGTTCTAGTAGAATATGAATACTATTTGGATGGCCAGGGTTAAATCCCAAAACAACAGCAAAAAAAATTAACAGCTGAAACTGCTAGGAGTAGGTGTATTTTTTCGTAGAGGCACTACGACAAATAGGGTTCCGACCTCAGAACATAGAAAACGCTGTGGTGGAAAACTATGGCTGTGGTTCTGACCTATCCGTTATTGATTTTTATGCACGTGATTTGAAATTGTGTTAAGTATCTTTTTTGAATTCCATTAAACACAACTATATTTTATTATTTTTCCTCATTTTAAATTATGAATTTATTGAAAAGTGTGTAAATCCCCGGCTAATTCAACAATAGTAAAACGTTCGCTATTGGTCCGTCCAAGAATTGGTGCAATTTCCCACATTAATGTATTTTGGCAACCAATACACAAGTAGCATTTGATGTTTTGTGACGTCATAGTTCACGTCCGCACAGCACGCTACTAAAATGGTGGTATTTTGAACGCTTAAAATATACATACATACGTAATTTGCAGCAATTAATAATGCTTTACCTCAGTACCTATTTATTTAAATTGAAAATATAAGTAGAGCCGACCAAGTGCGAGACGGATTCCGTAGATTAAATTAGTACCTACTTAAAACCCTAATGAAACGCAAAACTTTAAGGGTTACTTTTTGACTACGGAACCCTGCAGATTCGAAGGCGGTGCTATGCCAAATAGGCTCATATATAGCTTTTTTGGTAGGCATTGCTTTCAAACCGGTCAATAGAAAGGACATAGGTACGATGTTATTTTTCGTATAGGTAATTATATCATAATATATTGAATTATTATATTATAGTAGGTAATGCATATGTATAGCCGTGATAGCCCAGTGGATATGACCTCTGCCTCCGATTCCGGAGGGTGTGGGTTCGAATCCGGTCCGGGGTATGCACCTCCAACTTTTCAGTTGTGTGCATTTTAAGAAATTAAATATCACGTGTCTCAATCGGTGAAGGAAAACATCGTGAGGAAACCTGCACACCAGAGAATTTCTTAATTCTCTGCGTGTGTGAAGTCTGCCAATCCGCATTGGGCCAGCGTGGTGGACTATTGGCCTAACCCCTCTCATTCTGAGAGGAGACTCGAGCTCAGCAGTGAGCCGAATATGGGTTGATGACGAGGTAATGCATCTTTGGAATTGGTTCAATTTTTTTGTGTGTCCTAGCATAGTTACCGTAAACGCCACAGTATGGGTAATTTCGTTCACTTACTTATTTAAATTATTTTGATTTTAAATTATTTTCTGAACCTCACCTTTTTGAAGTCGGTTAAAATAGTTGCATTTTCATCAAAGACAAGTTAAACCTTGAGTGCAAACTCACCTGATGTTAAGTGATGGTAACTAGCTACGGCCAATGCTTACTACCCAGTGGCATGCACAAGACACTTAACTAAAGTAAGCTTTAAATTATAAAAAATGGAAAACATACATTTTATTTTCACTGTGACCGCTAAAAGTGGATACAAAAAAAACGTTTAACATTATAAATGTAATTAAGCCCGTTTTATGAAAAAAAGAAAAATACTTTGTTGTAAAAAATATTAAATTTTCACAAGTTGAAACAACTATTTACCTATACTATACAAACATGATATAGGTAATAAAATCTTTTTAACAAAAAAAATTAAACCGACTTGAAAATCACAAAGATTTTAAAACCACAGTATATTTTCATTTTAACACAAAATTACTGAACCGATTTTCATGAAAATTAAATGGGACCAATCAAACAAAAAAATAATTTTTAAAATTGGTTAAGAAATGACGAAGATATGTAACAAGAAAAAACATACGCGTCGAATTGAGAACCTCTTCCTTTTTTTGGAAGTCGGTTAGTAACTGTATACAATCTATACAAGTGATAAATGATAAGGTAAAAATTTAATAAGCCTTCCGGTAATCAACAATAATATTATTTTATATTCAAGAAACACATAATTATTATTATGGCCCAAGAGCCTGAGATAGCGAATCTATATAGATAAAACTCATTATTCTGTAAATATTGCAAGCGTCTACCTTTTGCCCCAAACGAGCTCACAATTTTACAAAATAATTATAGTGTTTATTTTTTTTTTTTAATCTTTACTAGTTAGCCCTTGACTAAAATCTCACCTGATGGTACCCTTAAATATTTATTTGTATTCTGTTTTTTAGTACCTATTACAGCGGCAACAGAAAGAACCTGTGTAATCTGTTAAAATTTCAAGTACCTATCAAAATTTAAAAAAAAAACATTTTTTAAAATTAGAATATACGAGATAGATAATTATTGTGATGTGAAATAAGTAGGTATTAGTAAAGTATATGTCATATTATTGAAAATATGCTAATTTAATATATAGAGACACTTCAATTAGGTATAGTTATTATTAACCCGAGTTTGTTGTGGGCTCTTCTCGGACCACGGCGCGTTTGGAACCCTCGTAACTTTAATTTTAAGTTTTCAAATAATTATTATCACCATTATCTTAAGTTTAATATTATTACCTGACGTTTCGAAAGAGCTCGTAAAGTAAGCCTATTTGAAATAAATGAATTTTGACTTTGACTTTTGACTTTATTTGTATCGATCAGCATACAATATTTGGCAATGTCTATTAAAAGAATTTTTAATAATACGTCAGTAAAACTAGTATTAAAAAGTAATACAAAATGTAGTTTATTAAAGTAGAACGAAATTGTCGGCCATTACGATCTTGCCAAAATTGTGATTGGTCAAAGGTTTAGCACAAAGGAGGTACCGATGCGCGATGCAAGTTAAAATTAATTTTCAATTTCCCATTTCCCGTCCGATGGGCGGTTCATTTTTATTCCTTTTTCATTCATTGTACGATCTTTTGAATGGAAATTGCATTGTAATCTGGTGCCACATTTTCGTGAAATGTATCCGATACATGATGAATGTTTAATATTTTTATCAATGTTGGAGAATTCAAATTAAAAACTGTCAAAGTAAACATAACTGCGTCATTGCTCTGGTAGTTCACCAATTACAAAAATTTAAATTAATAATTGAGAATTATACAATGAGAGATTTATTGTAGTTTTTGAATTTATAACTCAATTTATTAACTCGCTTAAAAACTTAATCTTACTTATCTTATCCTAATCCTACTAATATTATAAACGCGAAAGTTTGTATGGATGTTTGGATGTATGTTTGGATGTTTATTACTCTTTAACGCCGCTACTACTAAAGCGATTTGGCTAAAATTGGGAACCATGATTTTTTCCGTTATGAAAAATAGCCTTTGTGTTAATCTAGAAAAAAATCCATTTCCACTCCAAATTTCAGCCAAATCGGATTAGAAGCCGAACAAACATCAACACAAACTTTCGCGTTTATAATATCAGTTTGATTCCAACTTGGCACCAGTTCAAGTGCATACATTTTTTCAATTAAGTACCACCCCATAGAATAAGGTTGGAACAGAGCTCCCACAATGGGGAGGCAATTACAAAATAACACTAATCCCCGACCCCGGAGATATCTGACACGCGCCCTTCAGCGCTCTATGGTGATGAAATCAAACTTCAAGAGCCATATTGCAGTTAAAACTTTAGTTGTGACCTGTTTATGACCAACCTTTACAAAAATAAATAAAAATAAAATTGTTGAACCACACTATTACAAAATATTAGTAATTCTTTTAAAGGTAATTGCATACGTTTTTATAATAAACTGTCACATGAATCCACGGAAAGGTCTCTCAATAAGTTCAAACTTTGTATCCAGTTTAGAACCCTCGTAACTTCAATTTTAAATTTTCGACTAATTATTATCACCATTATGTATACCTGACGTTTTGAAAGTGCTTGTAAACTAAGCCTAATTGAAATAAATGAAATTTGACTTTTTACGAATGTCCATAATGTACAAAATTTTATTTATTTTTACCCACGACGGTACGGAGACGTTTGGAGTGAGAGTATGTTTGTGCAAACCAATGTTGCCATTTATCTCCGAAACTAATAGTCCGATTTCGATGCGGCTTTTAGTGATTTGATAGCTGGTTCATAGATGGAGCTATAGTGACTGCACAATAGGGGCACTTCAGTAAAAATTAGTTTGTGCAAAAAATAAAGTACTAGCCCTGTTTTAATATAGTTTTCAGTGATGGGTTTGCGGTTGATTACTTTTACCTTCTTCAAATATTTTTTTAATTTTTTCACTCATTTAAAAAAAATGTTAGTTTCAACAATAGTTTAAAACATTGCTTTGCACATTTTAAACTCATTCATGATCGTTTTATTACATTTTAAATCGAACAGCAAGTCAGAGCAAAGCTGTACAAAGTTTTCTTTACTTTGCAGTAGATTTTTCTATATCAGACTAAAATACACTTTACATACTATATGTCTACTGTTATTGTATATTTTTTTTGGTGGGTGGTAATTTCCGGTTAATTCGAAAATAGCAAAATCAATTACTATTAGGTATTATTCAAATTCTTACCTATTAAACATTATAATGATGAAAAGGTCAAAGTACCTACTTAAATATTATTTTAAAATGCTATTTGTTTTTATAATTTAACTTAAATATTTATTTATATCGATAAAAATGTCAAGTATTGTAGGTAATATCGCAAAGAATAACCAATGCATATTAAAGGTGTTTTGAAAAATATTATTCTGTTGCGATATTAAAAGATGTTTTTTGCAATAATAACAAAATCTCAAGACGAGATTACACAGAGCAATTAATATTATCGTGGAATACAGCTGTAATCCTGTCCGGGCAATAATTTCCCTGGCAGACATCTGATCCCGGGCATAATCCGATTTGCCTGATCGAACACCGGGCGTTATTGAGTTTGTCCATTATTTCTCTACGCGACTATCGGATACATTGATTTTTAATGGGATTGCATGCTATGTTGCATCTATACAAAATTGCAAATTCGTTGTACTTTCTTTCGATCTTACTACTTAATACCTAATTAAAATTAAGAAAGAGCAATATGTGGATTGCAGAAAAGGGAAAGTTGTAGACTCTATTTTAAAAAATTAAAGATATTTACTGTGACATCCCTATATATATTTGAAATCGCATTATTTCTGAGAAAGTGAATTTTTAACTTTGACATTTTAATATAAATTTATTCTTTTGACAATATGATGTAAATTGATTTTTGATTCATTTATTTTTTATTTGTATTTTCTTTTTTTCAAATTAATTAATATTGTTCTTCTATTCATTATTAAAAGTAATTTCTGGAATGACATAATATTTACTGTAAATGTAAGTAATATAATATTTTGCATACCAATCGGGCGTGATACAGAACAGATTATATTTATTTGTTACGACCTTGTAAACTGTATCGGCAAATAAAGGATTGTATTTGTATTTGTAAAAAAAATATAAAAACCTGACTGTCTAACCTGAGGGCCTAGTGGCAGTTTGATACTGTTACTATCGCGTTATAAACGCGAATTTCTGTGGAATTGAAACTGCGCCATCTCGTGGCATTGCTGCACAACTGTTTCAATTCCATATATATTCGCGTTTACGTCAACGCGATAGTAACAGTATGCAAATGTTGAAAACTTCCACTAGGCACATTGCCCGCACCTAGTCAGCCTCTCGTATTTTGTATTGCGATTAATAAATAACATTTTTTTAATTGTAGGTTTTATTTAATATGGCCATGATTACCATTTTGAAATCCTCTTGATGGGGCCTTAAATTGGATACCCATATCGCAATATTCAAAAAAAAATCACCTCGAGTCTATAGCGTTTCTTGTCTTCCGACTCATTTGTCTAGCCTTGACAATGTATTGGTCAAATCCACAGATTAATCAATAATATACAGATGGAGCGTACGGAACACGACGGTGTCATACTCGTCACGAATACGAAATTCAAAAACGAGTACGTTCTCTTGTCAGTACGATACGAACCGTCGCATCAGTAATTTTCAATATTATTTAACAAAAATGGCGTCTTGTGTTTTTAAGTATTTTAAAACTGTTCCCAAAAATTAAAGAAATAGGATGGAGTATTTCTTATTGGTTATTATTGATTATTAAATTATTTACGTAATTGCTGTTAGTGTTCAATTTTGAAATACTAATTATGGAAAAAGTTTGTATATATGCGGATGTCAAGGAGCATGACTTTTGTTTTTTTTTGTGGGTTGCGCCGGCTTCAGCACGCAGTTCGTAAAAACTCTCTGTGGTTACTCTGTGGTCATGTAAAAAACAGCTAAAGTAGATGTCTATGCTACATGGCAGTAATACTATACCTAGTATAAGTATTCATTTATTAAACTTTTCAATATTATAATAGTTATTTAATACCAAATTACTTGCAGCATTGTCACAAACTTTCCCTTTCACGTAAAACCTATTTGTTTTCCCTTTTCACTGTTTGCTGGAATAAACACCATTGTGGTATGAAATATGTACAATATATTATTTTAATTAATAATTAATGTTATTTATTTTCAAAATAACAGATTTAATTAATTAAATTGTAATATTTTCCTATATCAATCTTGGAATGGCTTGTTTTCCTCATTTATCGTATCAGCTAACGAACGCACGACTTCAAAATCAGCGTCTGACGCCTATTTATACAACTATTTATTTATTTAGCTTACTAACTACTAGAACCAGAAACTGTGAGTGCCAGACCTCATTTTATGAAGACCTCTCTGACGTAGTTAGTAGTGCCATGGTTATATAGTCCTGGGTTTTATTCCCATTCCCAGGACGTGCAATTTAGGATTTTATAATTTCTATAATGGCATATGCCTGGTCTGGAAATAGGTATCAGCCGTGGCTAGTTACCACCCTACCGGTTAAGAGTATCGCCAAGCGATTTAGCGTTCCGGCAGTTTTTTTTTATTATTCATTACAAATTAGCCGTTGATTACAATCTCACCCGATGGTAAGTGATGATGCAATCTATGATGGAAGCGTGCTAATTTGTTAGGAGGAGGATTTTTTTTTTATTGTTTACAAGTTAGCCCTTGACTACAATCTCACCTGATGGTAAGTGATGTAGTCTTAGATGGAAGCGGACTAACTTGTAAGGAGGAGGATGAAAATCCACACCCCTTTCGGTTTCAACATGGCATCGTTCCGGAACGCTAAATCGCTCGGCGGTACGTCTTTTCCGGTAGGGTGGTAACTAGCCACGGCCGAAGCCTCCCACCAGCCAAGGATGAAAATCCACACACGGTCAAGTCGCGGGCGTCCGCTAGTACCTTCTAAAATATCGATAGACAGCTAAAAAAGGTACTTACCTCACTAAAGTAAAGTGAAATTATTTAACTAAAGGTCAAAAGTACGTATTCCAAAGCGATGTACCTTTCCTCAAATTTCCCTCTGATTTGGACGCGTGTACATCGATCATCACCGATGGAAATCCAATTTGGCACTGCAACTAGACGCCCCTAAATGAGTTACTGGCGACACGCGCCTCTCTATTGGGCTAACCGATTTATTTCTGACAGCGCAACTGTGGTGAAATTGAACCCGAATCGGCTTTGTGTTGCGAATGTTATGAAATTCCTGGTGAAACTGTATTTGTCGATGAGTTTAACTTGCCTTGGCTTTTGGTCCATTCTAATATTCGGTATAACTTGTTCAAAATATTAACTTACCTAAAAGAACATTGCCTTGTACAGTTTTCTATTTAATTAATACTAGCTAATGCTTGTCAATGTCAATCAGTCATACAATAAGACAAGCAGATGCATCATTTCATATATGTAAAAATGAAAATTTGTTTTTTTTATGTTTTATTGAGTGCATCTCGTTATCAACCCTGCAGAGCTCGCTCCTCTCAGGATGAGAGTTAGGCCTATAGTCCACCACGCTGGCCCAATGCGGATTGGCAATGGCATATTGAGTGCATACCCTGATAAGACATCTTGTGCACGTCACTGAAGACATGGGGTGCCAATGGTAAAACTGCTAAATCTTCGCCTAATTGCATATTGTCTTTAAACTGAGTATGCTAAAAAATAAACAAATTTCTAGAAAAGAATAAAATAGGTGTTTAATAGAAAAAATATTTTTAGATTGTTATCACGGGTCAGACATTAAATTAACTGTCAAAAACAACCGATACTTACCAGCGAAAAATGCGACCATAATATCTAATTTGTACCTATAGGTTTAATTTTATCATATATACTGACGCCGCGCGGTTTCACCCGCGTGGTTCCCGTGACCGTAGGAATACGGGGATAATACATAGTCTATAGCCTTCCTCGATAAATGAGCTATCTAACACTGAAAGAATTTTTCAAATCGGACTAGTAGTTCCTGAGATATTATAGTATATATGTTTCCCATTTAATGAACAGTGTAATAATTTCCCATATGAGCAGTAACTCGGTTGCCTATTACACCAAACGAGAAAAAAGTAACCTCAGTGTTCGCTTGCAGCACATGTTGTCACAAAACAACAATAAAATGGCATGTCCTTGGCAGCATCCCTACATCCGCTTCTCACACTCAGCGTCCACGCATTAAATCTTAATGCGTAATAAAAATTAAAACTCCTGGCTGACAATTACACCGATGCGTAACATTGCATTCGATGAAGATTTCAGTACCCGAATTCGTTGACCAATTAATTCAAATTGATTTATATCGAATAGGCTAAATTTACGAGATTACAAATTCTAATAGCCGTGATATGACCCCTGCTTCCGATTCCGGAGGGTGTGGGTTCGGATGCGGTCCGGGGCATGCTCCTCCAACTTTTCAGTTGTGTGCATTTTAAAAAATTAGATATCACGTATCTCAAACGGTGAAGGAAAACATCGTGAGGAAACCTGCACACCAGAGAATTTTCTCAATTCTCTGCGTGTGTGAAGTCTGTCAATCCGCATTGGGCCAGCGTGGTGGACTATTGGCCTAACTCCTCTTATTCTGATAGGAGACTCGAGCTCAGCAGTGAGCCGAATATGGGTTGATAATATTGAGGCTAAATTTACGAGATTACAAACTTTAAAAATGTCACCTTTTGACTTTTTCACGACTCTGCCACAGTTTCAGTCGGCTAGGAAGAGGAGGCAAGCAGCTTAGTAGTCAATTGCCTACATATTTTTTTTAAATATTGGATAGAAGCAGGCGTTAGTATACATATATATTAGTTTCACCCAGGTCCGACAAAATACTCTCTACGTACGTTTCACCCCGAAACGACGTTGTCGCATGGGTTCGTCGGCTTTTCGCGGATCATAGCAAAATAAATAATTTAACATATATTCATATTCATATATTTTTTTTTTATTCTTTACAAGTTAGCCCTTGACTACAATCTCACCTCATGGTAAGTGATGAAAAATACCGACCGAATTGAGAACCTCCTCCTTTTTGAAGTCGGTTAAAAAAGAATATTTAATTTTTTATTTTTTTAATTTAATTACTTGTTCCAAAAGTTGTAACAGCTTCACTGTGCTCGTAACCCTGATTACGCGTCGATGAGAAGGCTCCCCATTAGGGTAATGGCGCACACGTGGCTGCAAATCCCTTCGCCGTATAAAAGGCGATTTGCTACCCGAATTCATTATTAATGACTCCTTTGAAGGCTCAACGAGATTGGTTGACTGCAAGGATTTTTAGAAGTGATGAAGGTTCATTTGTTTGTTTCATAATTTTACACACAGTTTTGGAATCAAGTAGGTCTATTACTTGAAACACTACCAGTGGAAAATGATACATCCAACTAATTCACTATCTTTGACTGAGACAGTGTCGATTACTAACTCTATGTTTACCCGTGCATAAGACGAAATTTTATAAACATTCTTTCGTTGTGCAAGCCGTTAAGTTATGGAATGCTCTCCCTTTGAACATACGGCAATCAAAGACACTGGACATTTTTAAAAATGACGTAAAGACTCATTATCTGGTACAGTAAAGACGATCTGCAACTATTATTTCTCTTCAATATAATGTATTTATTAGTATATTTTGATATGTATTTTATTCATTACTGTAGGTATTTGTGTAATATTGTTTATGTATTAGGATGTAAATTATTTGTATGTATGTGTATGGTATTATATCGCGCGCGACTTCATCCGCCTTTAGACCTCCTTAATCCGGCCCTCTCGCAAATTTCTTTCTTTGCGGACGTCTACTAACTATAAACTACCTCCCTGCCAAATTACAACTTGGTACGTCAGTCGGTTTTCGATATTTTGTGATGAGAAGTGAGTGTGAGTGTTATATAAAGCAGGGACCTTTCGCTTTTATAAGATAAAAAACATACATACAGCCGAACGTAATCCTCCTTTTATTAGGAAAAGCATTAATATCATCATCATCATGATGATGATGATATTTAATCATCATCATCATCATCAGATGCTGATGATGATCATCATCAGCATCAGATGATGATGATGATGATTAAATATCAATCTTTTGGAATATTTGTATCGGAAAGTTTGGTTGTGAAAATAATGTAGGTAAGGAAAACGTTCGCGCGGAAGTGAAACTTACTTTAAGGAAATTTGTAAATAAACTAAAATTAGTCACCATTTATTGGAAATGGTGACTAATTGTAGTTTTTGATCTAATGACGGAATAAAATTCAAAATACGTCTTGAACAATCGAATCTTGGTTATTAGACTAATACTGTTAGCGAATCAAGATGTAAAAAAACATAATAAAATAACAGTTGTAATATATCTTACCTCTATTAGTATTTGTCTGCTAGTGAACAATAATGTAAAAAAAAACTTCAATTGAAATTAGGACAACAATTTAATGCTACAGAATTCACCGCAATATAGTATAAGTAACATAACATTCAATATAAGTAACATAAAAACTAAAGTTAGAACGACCTTCTCAATTAAACGCGACGCTAAAACCCAACAGTCCACGCCCAAAAAAAAAAGAAAACAAACCACGCATCGTCAACATTGTCTATGACCCAACAGGCACTAAATCTTAACCCTATTAGAATCTTCCTGTCGGCGAATTAGGTTGTGAAATGAGCGGCGTGGATCAAACGCCGGCGTCTCTCTGACCAATGACTCGGACCGTTGCTTGCGTCGTGAATCATAACTGCCGATGGGATTGATTGAAACGCCACCGTTTACGATGATTTTGTACTTACATTCAACTGAACCTCTGGACTCATTTTTTTTATTCGAAGGTCCAGAGGTTATGAGATATTTGGTTCGAATACTGGGTCGTGTATTTTTTTTTGTAGAAAATATTCATAATGCAGTCAATCGCCAAAAGTAGAGGAGGTTCATCGCTACAATCACGACCGGAGTGGTCGTGATTGCAGCGGTGAATGCCAAGAGTGAATGAAGAAGAATTAAGAAGAATGATAAGAAAGTATGCTCAGGAGCAGTCAGAGTTGGGATGTCTGTGGACGTCTTTATACTTCGAAAAGCTGTCGCTTGTTGGTTTTCATTAATAGCTGATGGTGATGAGTAGCCCGCCAACACGAAAATTATTAAAAATAGATTAATAGGTAAACTAATTTTTACATAGGTCGAAATTCTCTATATTTATCACTCACCCAATACAGTACCAAAATTTATATATTTAGCTAAAATCCATCACTGTTTGAGTTTAATATTTTTTTACTTAAATTGGTCAATAAATTATAATTAAATAAACGGAAAAAATATACTGAAAACAAAATCATATTTTATTGATAATAATATTTTATTCTCGTTAGGAAGTAGGTATAAGCACACCACAGCTAATTTCTCAGGTCACCAAGTGGTCGTACAATAAAATCATATCGTAAAATCCCGTGAGACGTAATAAATTGTACTTGACTAATAACACACAAGAATCGGGAAAAAAACATAGTGTAAGCAGATGCTTACATTATTTTATTCTCCGATTCTTTCTTTCGAGTTAGGGTATCTGCACTAAAACATTATACAGAATCACGTTTCATTGATAATATTTTATTCTCGTTAGGAAGTAGGTCTAAGCATATCCCACAGCTCATTGCTAAGGTCACCGGCGCAAGTGGTCGTACAATAAAATCATTTCTGAAACCAAATCCCGTGAGACGACGCCTCAGAGAATTGAGGTCAAAGTCATCACGCCATGGCGCTTAGTATCAATACTTCACGACACCATCTATTCTACATATATAAATTCGTTTGTCTTGTTAAAACACACAGACAGTTTTTTGCTTGCTGTTATCACACTAATATTTAGGCGAAAGTTACGTATGTGTATTGTTTTTTTTTGGTTCGCGCTGCAAATAATAATGAACGTATTTGACTTAAATTTAAAATGGGATGGATTATAAGATAAGATAACATAAAGTTTATTAGATAAAATAATTACAAATCAAGAAGTAAATAAAACAAAAGTAAAATCTGTATAGCGTATGACGTTTTGTATCAATAAAATTAAACACAAAAAATATACAATGAACAAAACAAAGGTTTTACTTTTTTTATCGCTGTCTTAATCCACCATGATCTTGAGCTGCCAGCATCCAGCAGCGACTTATATTCCCTTTCTTTTCCTTATAATATACTACAATACAATATATTACAATACAAATAATTGTTTAAGGAAAAGAAAATTATGACAAACGTAAAGCGACAGTTGAAAAATAGCTCTGTACCTAATTTCAATTTATAGGTATGTTTGGGAATTCCCAACAAGTTAAGCGTTCTATGTTTACCGGTATCCTTAATGAAATGTCGACTTACTACATATTATTTAGAAATGTATTTAATAAGCATTTATATATTTCTCTTTTTAAAGATGTTTCAATTATTATTAATAAAGAGCTGTTCATGCGCGTAATATGAAGCCTTTTAAGATGTATTTGAGATCACGAGTTATAGAATAAGACCGCCTACGTCGATGTATCAGAATGAATCACTGAAAACCTCGCAGAGTTCATTATATGTATCTACGAGTATGAAGAGCTCTTAGAACTAAGAACATGGAACTAGTAACACAGAGTACAACAATATAGTACAAGTACTGGTCACTGGTTTTCAATAGCTTAGCTAGAATTTGAAGTATTTATCTTAATATTACTACAAATATTTGATGGATTTAGTTGTATGCAGTGCAGTTTTTGGTGATACAGCCAGTCCAGGAAAGTATTTTCGCCTTTCTTATTTCTTCCACCGAACAGCATTGCTCCGATCTTTCAGTTTAAAGGACATTTTCAGGCACATGAGGAATAACGTATAGCGTTATAAGGGTCATTTGTATCGTTCGTTAATTATTTATGTTAATAAATGGAAGATTGAAGTACAGTGATAACATTCAGACTACTACAGGCAAGCCTTACCACACTTTGGCTAGTGGCTTTGGCATAGGTGAAGATAGATACAATCGATATGCGTTTGAATGTGCGTAGCCACTTATCGTAAGACAAATCCAGAAGATTCATAAGCATCTCAGTGTTGAAGTTAATAAGACAAAACGAAGATTGTTCCTTGCCTATCGCTTATAATTTAAATTTCCTAAATTCCTTGCTTTACCAGTTCTATTACAGTCGCAGTTCGCATAAGTTTATAATAAAGAAGAATTATCAATGTAGCTTCATTACTCGTGACTTCACAGACGCGATATCTAATGGCAACAAACATGTTGTAAGTATCACTGTGAAACTGCATAATTTTGCGACCGCAATTTTTCAACGCAACGAACAGATTATCGCCTCTGTAAGGTAAGATCTTGAGGCAGGAAAGAGATAACTATACGTATTCGTGGCAAAAGAAAACGGGCAGGCAAACAATTGCGTCCAATTGAAATTCTGCCCTGTAGAAAACATTCAATCACGCGCAATTAACACCTCTTAACCCGTTCAGTTGTTCGCACGGTAATCAGCTTCGGGCACAATTTAATTGTTTCTGAAACTTTTTCGAAGGTTTCCTACCTCGGGTTTAAATGAGGACTATCTGGAACTCTTCCCTGACCGCGTCGTTTGCATTGTAATTTAGTGATGTCGCTTTAAAAACAGACATCTATAAATTTTTCTCAATTTTAAGTCGAGCGGAGGGATACAATGTTTTTTCTGATTGATTATTGACGTCAATAATGTAAATAATTGTAATTAATATTGTTACCTCACAACTTCGGCATTTATTAAGTTATTAACCAACTTTGAAGTTTCTTGAAGTTTGAAATCACTACCAGTTGGCTTGGCATCGCCTTTAATCCGATCAGTAGATAGGACATAGGCACGATGTTATCCATCGCTTTTGAATGTGATACCCAATAAAACCGAATTTTAAATAAAAAGCCGGATTTTTTAAAAGATTTAATATAACGAATACATTTTACTAACTTGCTCAATTCTTGCCCGGTTACCACAGCTGGGCAAGATTGGCATTGACATATATGTAACCAAAAAAAATTGACGCACAAAAAAACCAGGCGAAACCTTTATTAAACCCTCGATGTGCTACTTTAATGTAGATTAAATTTTGTGGGAACAATCAATTTAATATGAGTGTTTTTATAATGGCGGAACCATGGTGTTCATTTCAATGACACAAAAAGCGACATTCACACAGGCACAGGGACATTGATGAGCCACGATTTAATTCACAACTAGATCTTAGATCAATTAGAGCACATGACAAACATTGTGAGTCAACGCATGCGTAGGAGTTGTGCCGTGGGAACCGCGGCCGCTTGATTAGACGTGGGCTAGACAGAAGGATTTTGTCATTCGACTCACTTGGATACAAATTTTTGGTCGTTTTTCGGATAACATCAATCGGACGAGATATTGAACACAAGTTTGCATTTATGCAAAAGTTGAATCATCATTATTATCATTTAAATAGCCCACAACCGAGCTAGGCCTACCTTTTTAAAGGAGAAAGGTTTAAAACTTAAACCCTGCCCCAATGCGGGTAGTCAGACTTAGGGTGGTAGGTAATGTTAGCATGTCCGATGTTAATCATCATGACAGAGACAGACGGCTTAATTCACGTGCTCTCCGAGGCATTTTGAATGGTGGGTAAACTCCATATCCTCTTATCTTAAGAAAGAAAGCCTGACCTTGTAGCAGGCCGTTAAATAGGCTGATAATGATGCCTTTGCTTCAATACAAATTCAAAATGAACAAGAACAGTTCCATTCTATGGTGCCGAGAACTTAGTACGTTACTAACCAAGATTACACAGTAAATAACTAATTAAGCCTATCAATCAACAACTTCCTCTATTAGGGCGATTGTGTTTGACTTCATAGAACAGATTAGGTATGAAGTTGTTTTAATTAACGCAACTTTGTTCAACAAAAATGCTCGTATATCGGAGTATTCAGAAGTCAGGAAGGACTGACCCTGACGACCTCGTCTCTGTTATGCAAATAAAAAGTCTTGTTGTATTGACATAAAGAGCCTGTGTATAAACGAGATAACAGTACCTAGTAGACAGCGAGTCACCAAGATAATGATAGCATACAATGGCGAATAGGATAGTCGTAATTAACATAACTCAGGGAAAAATAATCATATGTAAATAAACATATAAATTGGCAAGAATTTTTTCTTGTAAAATAGGGTTATATTGTAACTTAATTTTGTGGAATATTATGATTTTATTCTAGATCCTTTTTCTTACGTCATAACTTTATGTAATAAAGTTTAAACTTAGAATAAAGTCGTACGTACTTTATTTTATTGGCTTTGTTTTATTTTGGGGATGCACAAAGATTTTTTATTTCAAGTCGTTATAGTTCATCGTACATACCGAGTTATAGTGAAGTATTATAATATTTAGTAATTAGGTACCTAACTTACAAGGAAGGATTTCATCAAAATATAGATTATATTTAATAACGTCTTTTTGGCACTTCCTGTTTATAATTATTAATTAGCATGTGATTTTCCTCCTCGTGGCTGAATATTTTTTATTTCAGTGCGAAATTGACCTAAATAAGTGCGAATATTTCAAATTTCCCTTCTAATTAGATTATTTCGAATATTTTAAATTATTATTATTACTAGGTAAATCTATACTAATATTATAAAGCTGAAGAGTTTGTTTGTTTGTTTGATTCAACGCCCTAATCTCAGGAACTACTGCTCCGATTTGAAAAATTATTTCAGTGTTAGATAGACCATTTATCGAGGAAGCTATGTATTATCCCCATATTCTTACGGGAACGGGAACCACACGGGTGAAACCGCGCGGCGTCAGCTAGTTATTAATATTATTCGAATTAATCTAATTATTGAAAGGTAATTGTAATTGTAAGAAAGCCAAATTATGTACATGTAGGATGTAAGCCTTTTAAACGCAGCTGTTACTGTCTGTTTTTCCCCATGTTCAAGTCTTTAAGCAACACTATTGGACTGATTTTCACACAAAATTCATAGATTTATACAGTTTTCGTAAGTTGATTAAAAAGGCTATCTTTATGGACAGCTTATTAAGCTGATTTAAAAAAGCTAATATCATAAGGTTAAATATATTTTTAAAGAAAATTCGTTATAACTTTTTTTAAATATGACAAATATTCCCATTATCCTCCAAGTCCTAATGTAAAAAGATTGTATCAGGAGTAGGTACGACAAATTGTCCAACAGGCGGGGTTCAAATCACGACCTCTCGGTGATGAATCCGACTGCATTACTGTTAAGCTATTTTCCACGTTAAACTATTGCAAAATCATTTTCTGTGTGATGTAAGCGGTATTTGTTTGACATGCAACTCATCAACTGCGTAGCGCGCGAGCTTCCGCTCAGTCCTCTAGATTGTCATGAGTGGGTCGTTGTGGCAATTATAATACGCTCCTGTGCGCCGGCCACCCAGGCGAGCTGTAATCAAACACCCGGATTAGGAAATTAAACCCGTAGAAACGGCTGCAACACAACATTTTTTTGTCATCTTCAAAGAAAATGGTCTAAAATTGTATGAATCTAGGGATAGTTAAAACATATAATATTAAACTATTTGATTATAAAAACTCATTTTCATTCAGTGTAGATCTGTCGAACTTTTTACTATTGATTTTTTGCTATTCATGGATTCAATTCATTAGACAACTTTTCTCATTACGACACGTTTTAATTTATGGGTAACAACAACAGATATACTAGTATATCTACCAAGTAAATTATTTTTAAACAAACCTCTCTATTCATTTAACAACTCCAATCGAACGATTTGTACACCATCCGTATTATGTGTAGAGATAAATTAACCTTACAAACGATCTTTGTTTTTCTCACCACGTAATATGCTTCAAAATGCATTGCATTGTTTTATCCGTTTTGTGGACTGTCCCGATGTTTATAAAGTCTTGTTCAAATGGACAATTAAATAAGAAGTAGAAAATAATATAGATCTTCATTATTTCTGCTAACTTAAATAGCAAATCTTAAATAATATAAATAAAATGAATATAAATTTATTTTTGGAAAGAGAGAAAGTGAGTGAGAGAAAAAATTTAAAATTTTTAAAATAAAAAAAAATATTTAAAACCCAACTAAAACGTTTCTTTTCTAGTTAAAATAAGCGAAATATCTGTGTTAGTAGCGGTCATGAAAATAATCTAAAATCCAATTTTAAATTATCCTAATTTAGACACTAATCCATCCGCCTTTTTATCAAACTTGAATTTTTAAAATAAAGTACGAAAGATTTCATTTTATGTTATTATTTACTCGGACCAAGGTACGTTCGGAACTCTTGTAACTTTAATTTTAAGTAATAGATCAATTATTATCACCATTCTATTTAAGAATTTAATATTATTACTTGACATTTCGAAACATAAACCTAATCAATATAAATGAATTTTGACTTCTTTTTATAACATAAATTAATACCATCAACATATTTTCATAGTTAGGAACATACATAGAAATATCCAACAAAATCTATATCGTGTCACCCATGTGAGCCTACCCTAACGATTCATTGAATGAGTTCGCTCCCATTGATAGCTGATGGTATGAAGAGTCGATTGTCTCTCAACTAGCAGTAATTGATGTCGTGCGGTGCTGTTTGATGTTGATAAGAGCGAAGCTGGCATTTACCTTTATCACAGTTTGACTTTCATCGCAAAACCGTAATCGTTACTTGGAATATTGTCGGTTGTGCATTTTCACATACGACTTTTTTAATGGGACATCACAAAAACTTTGATAGTTCTTCGTCATCCAACAAATAAAAAAAAATATATATTTTAATAAACTTGTTCATGTAGTCGCTACCCTAGGTACTGGGTTCGAGGTCCGGTCACAAAGCTTGTAATATTCTCAGTTGTATCCAAGATTCGACAGTGGAAAAAGATTTTTGACTACAGAATTCCTAAATATTACGATTATATTTTAAAAGAAAACGCTAATTCTAAAATTGTGCCTTACACCACAATGCCTACTAAGCACTATTGTAGTGTCTGTGTATTTTTTTTTTTAATTTTGTGTTTTTAAAGTCAGCTCGTTATCATGAGTCCCTATGTCTATCTATGCAGTGGCGTGCACAAAATTTATATCTAGGGTAGGCTACATTAACTAGTAAAGAAAATATTAACTACAAATTGCAGAAAACGGAAAACTTCTTCTCCAATGCAAGTTCGTAATGAGACTTCAAGGTAGGCAGTACCTTTTTGCATTTATGAAGTGCATGCCACTGTACTGTATATGTCTATTTAGGCTTGACAACTCAGTTGATAACGCCGACTATAAGAACACGTCACTTATTTTGCGCCTATCAACTTAAATCGTAGGATAACACACATTAGAGTTTGCTAAATAGCAATAATTGGTGCCAGAAATAAACAAGATTGTACAAGTAGTACTTCCCTGTAACAAAAGGTACAACTAAAATACTGCGCCAACGTGACCTTGAATAAATTGTAACACTTCATAAAAAACCCCATTCACTTAAGTATCGAATGAAACAATCATCTCATAAAGCCGTATTACACTTTATTATACCACTTTGTTCGCGGCAAATGTAAAAAAATTGCATTTTACTCGATAACAATTGCAATAAAAGCCAATCGTAATTGGTGTCCGCGGGAGTGCCGCGAGAGGGCGCCACCGGCAGGCGCCGTCTGATAGATCTTCATTCGTCACTTTATTGTTTTTGACTGTGCGCCGTTGATATAGGCAATCGAAGATCATCATGATATTAATAACCAGTGTGCCTAGTGGCAGTTTTCAATAATTTCATACTGTTACTATCGCGTTGACGTAAACGCGAATTTATATTGAAAATTTATATTATAATTGAAACAGCTGTGCAATAGTGTCACTAGATGGCGCTGTTTGTATTCCTTAGAAATTCGCGTTTACGTTAACGCGATAGTATCAGTATAAAACTGCCACTAGGCCCTCAGTGACGTCTGGCTCGTCTGTGAAGATATGCACAATCCAATTTTTTCGTATTGGCTATCTGTTCACCTAGACATGAACAGAAAATAATTTAAATCCTTGTGACCCGTTTTGACATTTGGAATTGGGTTTATTAACCATTCCAGATAGATAGTAAGTAAGTTCGTAGAACAATATGGTTAGTTTAACAAATGCACGTAATGTATCTAATGTAAAGTATACCTAAGCATATTTTGTATTGGAGTTTTGCCCGTCAATAAAATAATATTATTATTTAACAACGAAGCATGCGGTTTTGTACCTGTATGCTGTAGGACAATTTTTATAGATATTTGCACAATTTGTTGTCTGAACTATTTTACAGTAAGCTAACCGTTTCCGAAAAGGCATTTCGATATAAAATCTGAAAGAAATTTGCATTATTATGTACGCATAGAATTTGTGTAGAATTGTAACTTCATTATAATAGTGTCTTTAAGTTCATATCAACTTTCTCCAATAAGCATTTCAAACCAACTTCTGAGTTTACCACTCAGAAGTTGTTATAAGAAATTAGTATACAAATAATTCCGTATTGTGTGTAAGGACAATAGAGTTTTCTATAGTCAGGTCTATAAAAATAATATGTATTAGGGTTTTTGTTTAAAAAAACCCTCAATATCTGAAATTAGGAAGTCAACGGTTTTGCCATACCCTATTTATTGCCTAGAAGAACACAGAAAGTGAAGCCCTGTGCCTTATCTCTCTGAACAAGAATTGGATAAAAGATTGAAATTGGGCATTTCTCCTATGTAGAAAGTTTTGAGATTGTCCGCCGCGACCGAAGTCCAGTCCAAAGGACAATCTTTTTTTTGTTATATCCACGTTAGCTTGTAGGCTAATATTACAAAGCGCGCAATTAATTAAACTAGGCCTCGGTATTTAGTGCCTAACACTATTTATAGATGCAATTTTAATTAACCTTTCTCCAAGTTGCTCTGATTCCATTTCTAACGTGTTTGTTTACGCCGTAAATCACGCTCTACAGACGTGACAGTCTTTATAGGCCGATATACAATATACAATAATATACTCAGAGGCACAATTATCTGCCCACTTTATTATGACGCGAGTATATTAAAGTGGGCGGATAGTTGTGCCTCTGAGTATATATTATAGTAAGTAGTGAGCATTATCAGACTATTTTATAGATCCACAAAGACCTCCCTCGATGTAACAGAATTGTTATGGAGTTTTGACCCAACACGCTGCGCCAATACGGTTTGGTGGGTGATAATCATTCTTTAATGACCACTGTCAAATATTATCGATATTACCCGGAACCGAGGCACGGGGAGAAACACCACTTACTTTCTGTTTTGGGTTGAGAAAAGTTTCGACGTCGATTCACTTTCTACGATCGCTAACGCTTCGAAAACTAGAAAAATGCTATGCGAATAACATTTGCTATCGACAGGTCACGTGATCAAGATCTGTCATTCTCATACATTTTTCTAGTTTTCGAAGCGTTTGCGATCGTAGAAAGAGAATCGTCGTTCCACTTGGCTACAAGGGCTGGTTTCCGCGACTTACCAACGGGATATACTCGCTCAGCATTCTACTTACATCGATGCCTACTTACCTATGCGGAGTCACATTAGCGATTTAGCGTTCAGGTACGATGCCGTGTAGAAACTGAAAGGGGTGTGGATTTTCATCCTCCTCCTAACAAATTAGCCCGCTTCCATCTTAGACTGCATCATCATTTACCGTCAGGTGTGATTGTAGTCAAGGGCTAACTTGTAAAGAATAAAAACAAAACATGTGTTTTCTGTGGTGGAGCCATGTATGACGTAGCTAGCTGCCCCAAACGTAATTGATATAGTAAGTTGATATAGTAAGTAATAATAATTGGCGCTAAAAATGTCATAGGTAGTCAATAACATAAATATTAAGTATCATATGTATTGAATCTTCATTAATTTTTTTCATTAATTTCAATAATGAAATTCATGAAACTGACACTTTTTCTGACCCGGTGTCAGCGTGATAATATTAAAATTGGCAGTAAACTTGGGCCTTGACAGCACGTGGCTGTGTAGTGTGAGTTATAAACGCGAGCGATTTCGTTTATTTAGTACATAAAATGCAATAAATATCGCCAAAGCGTCACAGTTTTTTCACCAGTTTCTTTAGTGTTAAGCGAAAGCAAAGATAACGCTGCGTAAAGTTTGTTGACTTAGCGTGCACGACGCTAACTTTGCGTTTGAAGTTAGCACTTAGCACAGCATTAGCATAGCGCTCTCAGCATTATAATTGTTTAGCTAAGCGTAATGAGGTCTTGCGTTGTGCTATGAAAATCACTTGATTTTCATATAGTTATTTCAACGAAATAACTTTATTTCGTTTTTATTTCTACTATTGTTTTACTTAGTTCAAGTACAAGCCTGATTACTACAGCATTAATCGCTTAAAAGCCAGATATGTTCCAAAATAGTCGATTATTTCTTGACATACTCTGCGTTTTACTGAACGCGAGCCTTAACACCTTCAAAGGTCACTGCCTTCACGCTAAACTTAGACTTACATATATTGCTATACGAGTCATATATTTTCCGTAACAAGAATGCCTGTTTTGCGACCTTCATTTTCCACGTTACTTTTTGTCGTCAAGTGCGAATTGCGAAAATGAAACGATCACTTTAAAAGCTTAATATGATATAATAAAGAAGACGCAAGATATATTGTGGTTCAGTGTAGTGGTTCCAGAATACGACAAAGTTGTAGCGAACATATTAATAACCAACAACCACTTTATATATTTTCAAAGTGTTTGGACCACAGCACGCGACAGGAAGCACAATTGGCGCAGCGAGCGGCAAATTAGCGTTTCGCCCGGTCGCCGGCCATTCCTGAACGTTGGCGCCGCTCGCCTCGCGCTGCGTGGTACTTCTGAACTGACTGGCTGTGACTAAATTAGTCGATGATACCTGTGCATTTTATTTAGCGCGAGCTTTCAGTAACATACTGTTCTTCTTCTCTATATGTTTTCAAAATGTTTGGACCACAGCACGCGACAGGAAGCACAGCACAATTGGCGCAGCGAGCTACAAATTAGCGTTGCGCCCGGACGCCGGCCATTGATTCCTGAACGTTGGCGCCGCTCGCCTCGCGCTGTGCGGTACTGACTGACTGTGACTCAGAGATAGTGAATCATAGAGAGGTCAATATGTCGTTTCATCATAGACTGCACTATCATGGCATCAGATTTTAGACAAATGCAATACGATGCATCAGTGTACCACACAGCGTTGACCTAATTTTTGCCAATGTTTATAATTTCGTGAATAGTAAAGATTGTTTATTCTTATAAAACTATAAACCCAATTTGTAGCTATGGTTTTTGTTATTAATGCTTCGGAACCTATTTGACATTATTTTCACTTTCTAATAAAATAGTTGAGAATAGTAGTAGTTTCCATTATAATTTAATTAAAATTGAGCCTATAGATATCATTTTGCAAGACGATAGAAATGTGCAAGATGAAAAATTTCATCAACGATAAAGAATAGTTCACCTTCTAATTCCTTTGTATTATACTAATTTATTAATTAGCTATCGAAAACAATACAAAGGAATGTGTTGCCTGATTTAACAACTTTATAATGGAATAGGTAAAAATAGTAAGAAATAATTATCTCAACCTAACAATAATCATGGAAAATGAATCAAGCGAAAGAGTCTAAAAGTAACAAAATAATTGACGCTGTTAGAAAATAGCGATAGCTTACAAAGTAATCTACCAACCCGCTGACCTATTGACTATTTTGGCCTTTAATATCAACCTGATAAAATAAACATCAAATCAATTAAGAAACTTCATATACTGTGATACAGTACAATACAGTAGGCACCGGTTGACATTTGTTACATACAATCTCAAAATTCATAATTCATTTATTTCAATTTGTCTCAGTTTAGCACTTTTGAAAGGTCAGTTCTATTTGTAAAGATTCTACCACCGGTTCGGAAGGCGGGTATTAAGTACCTATATATCTAACGTCAAAGATAGTGAATTAGCCTGGTGAGCTTCCAAAGATACAGTGCACGTGTAAATGAGGTCTATACAACCTGTGACTCAAGAACTGTGATAGTGAATCATAGAACGAGGGTCAGCGTGGATGTAACCCATTTGGGCAAATAGTGAAGGAGCGACTAATTCTGCGTCGGTGTTGTAAACAAGAGAACGTAATTTAGCTTTAACAACACATAACTATTTGCGTTGAGAACCACTTGTTTCACTATTAAATAGGAACATCAAACGTTAATGATGAAAGAAATGTGCAAATTAGTAGTTATAGTGAGGTATTATAATTTAAAGGGACATGTCCCAATTTTGTATGGAAGCTGGGCCTTTATTCCGAGTGTCCTAAGCACAAAAAAAATATTTTTATCTTAAAAGAACATAAAATATAGGGCTTAAATCCTAAAATAAATTGTTTTTTGGAACTCGCATGTCCTTTAAAACCAAATATCTGATCAAGGTTTGCTTAAAATTAAGGAAATCTTTAGTACTTTGAGTTGACCTTAATGTTGTCTCATTTACACTCTAATAATAATTTTTCTTTCATTTATTTATTTGTCCTATTTTTTAATTATTAACAACGCTAATAAAATACAAAATATAATACCTACAACAGAATAAACAAATCTTATTTTCTATATTTATTTTAGATGAACTTTTAACCAAGTGTTTTTGGCAGAATCTAATTTAACCTTTTGCTGATCTACTACAAAGAAGCAGACTAATTACCAAGTATTAGTAAAAACCTACTTTAACATTAAATATATTAATTAACAACTTATCACGTTAAAAACCTACAAAGTAAGCCTACTTTAAGGAAATGCATTTTTGTTTGATTTCAATAGTACTAGATATTACACGTTCAACTACTTCAACACGTAGTAATGTTTAGTGCCCTAAATAGGCCATTACTTTGATTCAAGGTCCTAATTTATCAATTCACAAGACCCCCGAGTGTCAACTATGGGTCATCGCACTGGCGCCAACAAATCGTTTACTTCCTCGTGGGCACGAGCGAATTATGCGTTTCTTATTCTTACTTTTGTTTATCTATTGAAAATTGACAAGCGAGCAAATTATACGTTTCATTGTTGAAGTTTATTTATTAAAAGTCGATGGGCGAGCTTTTACTTTTAATTAATTTTATTAAATACCTTTATTAAATGCTATATTATACCATCTTAAATAATAAAGTCTTATAGAAAGTTTAAGGTCCCTAAATGTTCAACTAAATCTTTTAAAAATTAATACATACGAGTACAATAAAACAATAGAACTTTATTCTAGCTTTTTGTATGGTTGTATTTAAGATGGTATAATATAGTATTCAATAAAGGTATTTTGTAAAGTTAATTAAAAGTAAAAGCTCGCACATCGACTTTTAATAAATAAACCTAAGCTAGAATGAACATTCATGTAACATTGTTATATTTTCTGTTACATTGTTATATTTTCTTACGTACATGTTATACCTATAAGTCTTTACCTACCCACAAGGTCTACATAGTTCTAGTATCAATAATGAACTAATTTTTTTTTAATCTTTACAAGTTAGCCCCTGATTGTAAGTGATGATGATCTAAGATGGAAGCGGGCAAACTTGTTAGGAGTTGGATGAAAATCCACATTCCTTTCGGTTTCTACACGACATTGTACCGGCACACAACTAGCCACGGCCGAAGCCTCCCACCAGCCAGATCTTTAATCCACCGCGTATACCACTGCGCCGCGGAGGCCGTCAAATTAATTTTAGGTATCCTTTACAAAGCGCGCACATACACATATCTTCTTGGAAGTGCGTTTTAGAACACGCGTCGTAAATTGAAGTAATTGCAGGATATTTGCCTGCGGAACCCTAAATCATGTTCGTCCAATATATCAACATTAGGTCGTGTCGTCGCCGTGGCGCCATGGAATCGCTCTCTTCCTCGAGGATGCACAGATTGCCTGCTGTTATGGACCTTATCCTGTTTCCAAATCCGTCCGTCGTCCACTCAATAAATCTCCTGGTCACGAAGGAAAGACGTCCTTAATTTGCATGTTATTGTAAAACTCTTGACGACCATAGGCGTATAAAGCGGGTGGGCTGAGCCCACCTTAGAATGGTCCAGGGCCCAACCTAGGATACTGGGCTACCTATTGGAAATTCTATGATGGACGCCGAAATACTAATAACTACACAAAATATAATTATAAATATCAAATAATAACCATTACAATTTATAATAAAGAAAAACCTATGATAAAGATTTTGAAAAATATTATATAAATTTTGAAAAACATTATATTATAAGACAATTTCTGATACCTACCATAGAGTCATAGACACATAGAATAAATAATAAAATAAGTCGAGTCATTTCAGAGGTTTGCGTCCACAAAATTATGTTAACGAAATTATATTGAGTGTCGACATTGATATGTATTTGCCACAACTTTTAAATATGACCAATACTCCCATTCCCCTCCAACTATTAGGAGTGGGTATGACAATATACAAACGAAGCGGGGATCGATCCACCAACCTCCGGTGATGAGTCCGACCGCTTTTACCTTTGAGCTATTGAGGCTCTGAATAACCCATCTGATAATGCATTTGTAATCTCAAACTTAAAACATATAAGCCCAACCCGTTCAATCATTAATAATAATTAAATAAATATTCTAAGTAAATAACATGAAAAATTCTAAATGTAAATCTTATCGGCACATTTAGGTAATCACTGCTACGGTTGCCAGATAACGACGTGTAAATTACATTTATCGTGTGTAATTGCGTGTAATACCGTGTATATTTGATAGGATAATGTCACGCGTTCAATTTTGCCACCAAAATACCGTTTGATTGAATCGTTTGCGTATTCTATCGGAAATTACGTAATGGACGTAAAGATAATTAATTTCGCCGTTCAATACAATTTTGATATTACCATTATAGTTTAGTTTTATCTACTTTTGAGTTTCTTATCGGCTCTTCTCAGCAGTACCTCCCAAACCGGTGAAAAGGTGGTATGGTGATAGGGACAAATAGTACAACTTGATGTCTCAAAAGTGCTTGTAACTGGACCTACTTGAAATAAACGTGAAGTCCACCAATCCTTACCCCCCGGTGACGCTGTTGAGATCCCATAAAGAGCCTACGGCACTTACACAATCAGAAAAAAAAATCTACCAATCCGCATTGAACCAGCGTTGGTGACCTAACCCTTCTCATTCTCAGAGGAGACTCAAGCTCAGCAGTGACCCGAATATGGGTTGATAATGATGATGATGATTCATTTAGTATAAAATCTAATGACAGTGTATTGTTCTCAGGTGTATCAGCCAGTGAAGCGCTCAGGAATGGCATCTGTCAGTCGCTATGGGCTCCAGCGACGCGGCCCGAGCCTTCTCCCCACCAGCATATGGATTCTTACACTGTTAGAGGTAATTATATTGATGAAATATTAGGTAAACAAATTTAAACGTGGTCTCCTAGATTACGTTATATACTCGTAAGATAGTGGTTCAATTTTTAACCGACTTCCAAAATAAGGAGGTTCTACGTTCGGCTGTATGTATTTTTTGTTTAATTGTACCTTACATTTAAATTATGGTAATATTGATGGTGGGTCCGTGGTGTATCCAAAGAGTGGTAGTAGTTAAGGAAGGAATGACAAGAATATGAGATTAGTATTCACGCAGAAGACTTGCTATTATAATCATATATATATATATATAATCAATCAATAATAGTATTACTATTAGATATGCCACTAGTTCTTCAAACTGAGGCAAAAGACGCCCAATTGTCTTACTTAATTTCATTTACTTGCATAGTTATTTAAAAATAATAATAGGTACCTCAATATTTTCGACAATGTCGAGTTGAGTGTTCAGGAAGTGTAAAAACTATCTACACATAAATATAATATTATAATGTAAGTAAACACAAAATTGTGCATATGTGCGCTCAAGGGCTCCTATTTCGGGGCACATACAAAGGGGCTAGGGGTTACGAACCCTGCGACTACACACTATCTATTGTGTTATAAATCTATTATCTTATTCTTACTTTACATGAAAATATTTTTGGTGGGATTAAATTTAATACGTAATTAACATCAAAAGCTATCGTTTACCAGTTCCATGTGGCGCGGCACCTGAAAGGCTTCTAGATTTAATATAAAAACCTCATAAACACGTACACCCACTGAATTTCCAATAACATTGGCCCACAAATCCCACGGCTTCAGATTTAGGCTGACAGTATCTTATCTCTGCCGCATCGAACGGCAAAATTGCGTTTGTTTTATGACTTTGATTTGCTGGCGGCAGCGTCAAAGCTTGTCGTTGATAGCGACAGTTTAACGTGGCTGTTATGATGGTTGTAATTCATCTATCGAACACAAATTTCGATATCGCTGATAAGAACGGTACACTGTTGGCAAAAAAAGTGAGTGTTACGTACTCTTAACACGTAGGTAATCTTTAGGTATATTATTTCAGTGTTACTCAGTGAGACCGTTAAATAATTTACTTAGCAAATATTACCTACTGCCAGACGCCCGCGACGACGACTTAGACCACTTTGTCTCTTTGTAGAATTGATGACAAAAACGAAGTATTTGATACAAACATTTTTGACAATGAATCAATAAATCTGTGAGTATACTAATTTCGCCGGCGCCTATAATTGATCTGATCAAACTATGGGAGGATCGAAGAATAGGTTTTAATAATATTTTTCATATTGAAAAAACTCAACTCAAAAGTTTCTGTTATTTCTTACATAGATGGCTAAGTTGACTAATTTAGTTTGTCTTATGACGTCACAATCACATTATACGTCGTCAAACCCATATTCGGCTCACTGCTGAGCTCGAGTCTCCTCTCAGTCTCAGAGAGTAAGGCCAATAGTCCACCACGCTGGCCCAATGCGGATTGGCAGACTTCACACACGCAGAGAATTAAGATAATTCTCTGGTATGCAGGTTTCCTCACGATGTTTTCCTTCACCGATTGAGACATGTGATATTTAATTTCTTAAAATGCACACAACTGAAAAGTTGGAGGTGCGTGCCCCGGACCGGATTCGAACCCACACCCTCCGGAATCGGAGGCAGAGTTCATATCCACTGGGCTATCACGGTACCATCACATTATACGATAGTGTATAATAACAAAAATAAAAAAAGACTACAAGTTAAAACTAAAAGTCGCGAGACGAATTCTATGAACGTTATGTAATTTTATAGAAAAGTATTGATGGTTTTAGAGAAGTTATAATGTAGTGTTTTGAAGAACTTATCAAATTTTATTTGCTGTCCCTCCTCAACTCGGTCTTGGCACGTTGTAAATCCGATTTGGACATGTGTACGCTTGTAAGTAAACATTAGTTTACAAGATAACGCCGCACCGTGTGTTTGGAATGTATGGATTGTCTAACATTATGGTCGATTCCAGGGATCGGTTATTGAGTTGAAAAAATTTGGACACTTTAACAATATACTTACTCCAAATAAATATACTCCAATAAACTCAAGCACCTTTCCAGTTTACTAGTCATATTTCACAGCGAATGATGACGTAAATGCATTTTCATCATCTGGATAATTTGATAGCAAATAAATCAAAGTGATTGCTTGATTGAGTAAATGCTTTAATTATAATGGTTACATACTTATTGAAATTTGATGATCAAGTTGTGAAGTTACTCACAACGAAACAAACTCGATTGAGTTAAATTATGAAACTAGTTCATATTTATGATTAAAGATTAGATATACAATTGTGTCTATCAATTTCAGTTGATCATAAAGAACAACTGTTATGTAACTTAACGTAGTCAAATTAATGACGATGAACTACTGGTGCTTTTCAACTTTAGAATTCAGAATCTCTGTCCTCAATGCAATACCCTTTGCAATTGAGATCTAAACTGAGGGTACATTGTTCCTTTGGTCGTGAAGACCCTTGGGCCATGGAGTCGCAGAATTCCTCTGAATTATTTCACCGTGACTAGTTGCCTCGACACATCTTCTGCCTCCAGTCCAGGCTGGCTTATTTTTTGCGCAAATGACGAGTCTGAACCTAGATATGTCACCATAATATATTGTACTCTATATCATTATAAAAATGTCATATTCTCAGTGATATTCTGGATATAAGTTAAAAGATCTATTACTAATCAGAATCCTTTAGAACTCCTGGTAAATTCTACACAGAATTGTGAATCCTTTAGAATTCCTGGTAAATTCTACACAGAATTACAGACTGCGTGTCAGACAGACGTCAATGCAAGTTCATAGAACTAATTCAAATATAAGGTGGCCACTGCGAGTCAGCAGCGCTCGATCAATCAAATGTTGTTCATTCGTGCACGCCAAGCGCCAGGTCCTGTCAATATTTGCCAAGTGGCACCGTCACGACATCGCCCCAGCGGTTTATTTGTCTCGTTATTCACATTTTTGTTTGGCCAAGTGTGGCAAACTCGACATTGTCCTGTTGTTTAAAGTTCGCGTGACTTGGTGGTGTAACAATCGAATTTGGTGCGCCCTCTGAATTGTTAAGAGCCTGTGTTTGTTACTGTGAAATGATTAGGTTATTATTTGTTAAGTAACTTTTGGACTGCCTCGTTGTCGCAAAAGAGCTTACTATTTCATATGTTGATTAGGTCTATCTTCGTTTTAATTAACGCTATTAATTCATCCTTCAGTGAAAATATTTATTTATTCGCTTAACTTCTCAACAACAAATTGTACGTTATCACCAATAGTTACATTATGCATGCAAGTTATTGTTAAACAGTGGTTATATAAATATAATTTATGCACCTCAGTCAGTATATTTTTTATTAGTTTACTGTATTTTCTTACGTCAGTCAGGGTTTGGTGTATATATTCAGATTTATATGCAAATTAAAGCTTTCTGCGCTAGTAATTAAAGCTGAAATTAAAGCTGCATTAAAAAGCGTGTAAATTTTATTGCTGAAAAAATAAGGTTTCTATATTTGCAGACCTTCACATAAGTCTTAGTCAATGTTACACTAACAAGAAATTGAAGAAACGATGTCAATTGCAGCAATGATTTGAGTATTATGTTGACAAAGCAAACTTTGCACTGAGAAAACTCATTAAACCTTGTTAAGTGGTCATAATCACAAATCTAGGCGCGAGCCTAACGATTATTGAGGGAGAATTTAATCTCAAAGATGCCGCGGGCGACATTTCGTCAAAGCTTAGATGCTTACAAAGTTAATTCTGCTGATGCGGAATAAAATGCTTTGCAACTGTCGACTGTATGTCTAGGACATAAGAGAGAAGTTAACTAGTTTGTTGATAATGGTAAGTCGGTAATGGTCACAAACATGAAACGTGCTATTGTTTCAGCAAATAATTCGTGGAAACATTGGAGAGAAATCGGGGCGCACACAAAGGCGCCGCCGAGATAATGTAGAGGCACCGCGACCTTTGATTAAATTAAACAGTACCAACGCGTAGTTAGTCTAACAGGACGTTCAAGGTTCAGTGAATAAAACGATAAATTAACTATTACTTTGTAGTTACTATGAATGTTGAGTAATAGTTTTAGTATATATTTGTGCAGCTCGTCAGAAGTAGGTTGGCAGAATAGGTTATATGCACATAAGGCTTAGACATCAAGTTGATTCCCAGGAAGATGTACAACGTGTTCCTAGCGACTGTAATTATGGTGGTAGCGATGGTATTCCAAACACCTGATGTCAGGTGGAAAACCCTAAAAAAAATAACATAATAAATTTAACAAAACGGCATTTGATCTATTGTGGTTAAATGTATTTTGCACTTTTAAGCGTTTGCCACTTGCATTAAGATCTTTACTTTGCTTTATGTAGATCTTTTCTCTTATTATCTTTCTTCTCCCGTCCCTTTATTTTTTGCCTATGTCACTTAAAGGCTGAAAAACATCTCAGAACTCTTAATTAATTACTGAATTAAGATCTTCTAATAACGTCAAACGATTCTTTTAATAACGTCAAACGAACTTTCTAACGATCAAAAGGCCACCTATTTGTTGTTGGGTCTAGATAGTGATATTGTTGAAGTGCCTATATTTTTATTTACAACACCTACGCTACGAATTAATTATCTGCCACGATTCAAAAAAATCGTAGATCAGTGTTCGAAAGATCATGTAAACGAAATACGATTTAAAAACAGAACACGCAGATATTGTACAACCATAAAACGATTTTGGGATTTAAACCGATATCTGGTATCTCTTGGGTGGCGTGTGAGTACGTCAGAGCCTTTGGGCGTGGCCTAGTAATCCTGCTCTCAATAACACGTCAAGTCTCTCAGATGTTCGCCGCTTTTCAAGATTTATTTTATCAGATTGATCAGCCAAAAAGCTGTCAATGCAAATGCTTGAGACTGATGACAAAATCTTAGATTATTTTTTCGAATTGCATTTATTTTATGAGCGGCTTCAAAAAGACAAGGCATTCAACTTAAGTATTCTAAACATTGCTAAAATAATGTGGTTTCTAAGGATCCTAGTAAAAAAACTAAATTCGAAGTTAAAATTTCACATATCACATTCTGCGTCTTAAACGCGAGCAAGATGTGACGTGAATAAAGATGAATCCTTAGGTTTCCTTAGGTTAGGTATGTGAATTTAAGCTTTGTAGTTACTTTTCTCACCTAGTTACTACCCAGATGTCAGAGAGTCTCCACAAGCATTATTAAACACATGAGACGCTACTAAACACCTAACTCATGGTTTCCTCTTTGTGAGAATAAGCTGTAGCAAATCGCTTTGGGGTCCAAGTGTGTTAAGTCAAATAAAACTGGTTGTGAAAAGACCATTTTTATATTTGTGTATTCCCAAAATTATTATAAATCCAAATTTAAATAAAATACAATCAATCCAATCTTCACTCCCGTCCTCTCAGCCCCTATCCCAACGCGCGCTGCGAGCGGCTGCGCGCGCCGCCGTGTCACAGTTGGGATCGTGCCGCGTTACAAGAACCAGCTCATGACTAAGGACCCCGTGTGGGATCGAAACTAATCGGGCATACTCCGATATCACGCGAGTTTTAGCCGTGTTTTACAATAAATTAATACATAAATATAATATTGGAATTACACTGTTTGTCTGTTATGAACATTTTATTACAATTATATATTTTAGTGACAAAGTAATGTCACTTCCTAAACAACTGTAAAGATAAATCGCAGATACCGCGCCCCGATGTTCAGCTATCGAAGACCTTGAGAATACAGCTTTGATTAATGCCCAGTAAATGGATTAATGGCACCAAATCCAGCTTGATTAGACCCGAGGTTTGCGATAATACTTTTTATGATTTTTCAGGCGACGCCGTACGTAAGACACTTGATTTTATTGAGGACGTAATAAATTGATAAATAAATCGGTTAGGTATTCATATGGATTTACTTACTACATGTTTTATTTGTGAGTGTGTGCGTGTGTGTGTGTGTACAAAGACTCATAAACACGTAGGTTATCAAAGTATTTACTGTTATATACATCTATAAATATCTTTCTTTGACTGAGTTACGAGTAACTTTCACACCTTAATTATTGATATGAATATTTTTAAATCCTAAATTGGTAGGTTGAGGTTGGATCCTAAATTGAGGGTTTAGGGTTTATTGACCCTTGCAGATTCAATCTCCATCATCTCAATCAACATCTTCTGAGGATGCTCTGGTTTCGGAGTAAAGTAGTGCAGAGAGTTTTCTGTCAGATTTGGCTGACTGATTTCGTCAGGTTTTTCCGGTTTTAATCAGATTAATGAGAAATCATTGTGAATTTCATAAAAGTCAACTGCTCCTATAAAATTTAAATAGTTAACAAATTCTATAGGGTTTGGTATTTCTTCTAAATTCATGATAATTTTGAGAGTCAAGGCTAAAACTGCTGTTTAGATAATCAGTATAATATGATTGTTTAACCGACTTCAGGACGAGGATATTTAATGTTTGTTACCTCATTATTTCATAATTTATTGACTAATTTTAAAAATTATTTTTATATTTGAAAGGGTTCAGATTGGATTCAGATTGGTCACATTTCATCTCTATGAGAATGAAATTTCACCCATTGATTGGTTGATTTGAAGGCGGTGCCAAAAAACAATATGAACTTTAAGAGCCTATATTTGTCATAGTATACAAATTGGCCAATAGAAAGGACATAGGTACGATGTTATTTTTCGCTTTTCAGAGTACCTAATGCATCTTTTAAGTTGGGTATTTTTTTTGTTAAAAAGATTTTATTTTCCTATCTATTCATTGTTTATTTTATTCAAAACTACATAGATAACGCTAAAGATATTTATTAATTCCGTGGTTTAACCGCATCAGTAACTTCCCCAAAACCCCTAACATTTCATAACAATATTTTTTATTTTCGAAATGAAAATCGTCATTTACGATCTTAGATTTGACTAATCCGTGCCGATAATCGGGATTACATGTGTTGTTCGAGCTGATAAAATGCATTAAAACTGAATGATAACATTTGATTTATAAGTTATTTTTTTGTCTCACTGATAGCGCAACATTTCAATTGTAATATTATTAGTAGCAACTTTTTTATTCTTTACGAGTTAACCCTACAATCTCACCTAGCAAGTGGTGATGCAATCTAAGATGGAAACGGGCTAACTTGTTAGGAGGAGGATGAAAATCCACACCCCTTTCGGTTTCTATACGACATCGTACCGGAACGCTAGATCGATTTGTAGGCTAATCAATCCAGACGTCACTCTGTTCAAATTGGAGATCTTTCTTTGCCGTTGACGAAGACGTGGCTTAGTTCAGATGATGATTTTCTTGCTAAGAGATAGAGTGATTGGCATTCTGCATCTCTTTTTATATTAAGTATATATTATAGTAAGTATATATATTAAAGGTCGTCTTTAAACCTCAAGATTGAGGAGATTGATTGATTGAGGAGCTTAAATTTTTTTTAAGCACAATATGCAGGCAATAGTCAAAAGACTACAATCAACAAAATAACATTGATACTAGTTTACGTATTCAATACTAATCCTAAAAAGCTACTGACGTAAGTATAAAATATATAAATCTAAAAAATGTTTTCTAATAAAAAAAACAGAAAAATGATATAAAATCGTGTTCCTACACAATAAATTAAATTTAACACCAGCCTACCGATGTGGGTCGAACGTACCCCATGCAAACACTTTATTAAAAATGGAATTTGTCACGCTCCCCATATAAGTCGGATCATTATTAAACATTTCATTACAACCTCTAATCCTGACTAACGATTACAGCGTGACTTCGCATCTTTCATATTATAGATGCGAACTCATAATCTATAGACCTCTCGAGTTATTCGTGTAGCATGGCTTCCTCACTGAGTAATATTTCGCTCTCAGCATATTTTAGCTTAAAATTTACTTTTTAATTGACTTAATATCTACTTTGACTTAATTTAGTAGAAATTTTAGAAAAATGAATAAAATCAAACTGTAGACTAAAATTACAAGAGTAGTGAGCTGTTTATTTAAGCGATTTATAATTTTCAAGTTTCAACTAATTTCAACTAATTCACCATTATCTAGTAAAATTACCTGATGTTTCGAAAGTGCTTATAAACTAAGTCTAACATAAATAAAATAAATTAATTGTGATTTAATTTGATACTATAAAGATTTCAGAATCACAGACAATACGGTATTATGATTGTATGGATATTGGGTACTTACAAAAACTAATTTACTTTACCGAATTATTATACTGAATATCGTAAATAAGGTATAAATATATTCAATACCGGATAATAACATCTTCTTCTACATTTTTCCAACAGTATTATGTATATGATGTAGATAAAATTGTTATAACGTAGCAGAATCGTTCTAACATAGTACGAGTACATTTACAGGGTTAAAGAATCTCAAGTATAGGGTTTAGAAAAAGGTTAATTTACAGTAGAATATCTTTATCGTAATACAGAATATAGAAGAAACTTATAGGTCAATATAATCGTAGTTATAAAATAAACGGAATATAGATAAGTGTAGAAAACTTGTAGGACATTTAGCAAGTTACACGTATTTACTAGTAGCAATGTAGATAATAATCACAACGCTGATCCTTTATTATAAATAAGTAGATATGAAATTATGGAATCGTATAATAATTTAATCTTTTGATATGTTTAACACGCGAAAGATAGCAAGATAAAGATTTTAATTGAATTGTTATGACAAATGGATAAGATTTTCCTAAATGACAATATTTTTAGCGTTTTAACCTGTAAGTCTTAAGACATCTCTTTTGAGAACCACAATAACTAAGAAATGCGTCAAAGAATAATGATCCCAATATAATGATAATCCAGAGTTTTTATTTTATTTTGTTGCTTAGTGTTGTGTTAATAATTAATTTTTGTTTAGTCCTATCATGAAACACTTATTTTTAGCTTGGTTTTGCTTTTAGTTTAGTTTTATCTCGATTTGTGACTACGCATTTCCATGGTGTCACCTAGTAATCAGCTGAAAATCAACGCGTTATGTCCAATATTTGCTTGGTACATGCAGCAAAATGCTGAGCTTGATCCTTTTTTAAGGTTGTGCCAAATATGACTTAGAAGTGTTCTAACGCTTAGACTACTTTTGGTTTTTAACTTGCCTCAGTGGTTTGTGTATCAAGCACTAAAACAGTGTTAGGGTGTTAAATTAAGCACAAATTTTGAAACAAATGTCTTTTTTCTTTCTGTCAAAAAACTCAAAATACAATTAATACCTAACAACGTGCATTGTTCAAAATATTTGCGACATGTCCTGTTCATGGTCTGATCTATCTCTGGACTCTAATTCTTCATCATTGATACAGTAGTTTATTTAGATCTAAAAGCGTTAATTTCAATTGAATTTTCCCATTATAATGAATTTAAATATAATTACTAATTATGTAGTAGGAGATTCGAAAACACTAGCATATAAGTAGAACATTCTAGACTAAACGATTGCATTAGCGTCCAACTGATACGTATTTTGTATGCAAATTGCGATTCGTGTTTGGGTATGCGGCCATTGCGTATTTTTAATTTGCTAAAAGCTCGACAGGATAACAATCTGAGTCTCACCGTGCAATTATTGGATATTTGTCTGTGTCGTTTGTTTTGCGTTTTTTTTTTTGCTGTTTTGTCCACACATGTTCTCATAGTGCTTACTAATATTATATATATATGAAGTTGTTTGTTTCTACTACTAAAAGACTTTAATTTTCAACCGTCTTCCAAAAAAGGGGTAGGTTCTCATTTAATCGCGTGTTTTTTTAATGTTTGTTACTTGATAACTTCGTCATTTCTTAACCAAATTTAAAAATTCCTTTTTTGTTTGAAAGGGTATACTTCCAGATTTTTCCCATTTAATTTTAATGTAAATCGGTTCAGTAGTTTTGTGTTAAAATGAGACTAATGAAATTGCCCGTACTGTGGCGCTTTCGTTATCGTGCGTTGAAAGTGGAGAAGAATAACCGAATGTCTGCAAATATACTCGAGTGTCTCAATGAAAACGCGCTGAAAGAGAGAATATAATATTGATCTGAGACTTATAGAGAGTGTAATTAATAATTTCATTACCTTCGCGGGTTTTTCAAAATTTTCAATGTTATGTTACACTCACTTACATACTCCTAAAATATGTTTGAAACAGTAAAATCTCTCCAATGCAAGCAGGAAGTCATTAGCTTTTTACTAAACTATACTAAAGCTTCTAAACTGTTCTAAACGATATATTTTTCCAGGTTTTATTTTTCGATGGCTACTCAGAATGCAGCGCGCAATTTGCGGGCGCGCCTCTTATAATTAAAATTGCATTAGCCACAGAAATAACGACGTCTAATGACACTAGCGGTGTGTTTGGATAAAAATGCAATTGCAACTTAACTATCATACAGTTTGATTAATACAATAGTGTAATGCATAATAATTAGCTTAATTATTACTAGCCAATTAAATGTCTAGTGTTGGACAAAAGCGTTCTGTCAGGACTTCCAAACACCACGGTGTAGAGCCGCCTGCTTTTTTATTCTATTTATTGAGAAATTACGCTTTCCGGGATTCAACGTCGCCTTTCCAACACCTTATAACCAACGTCTTGGAATTCTGCCCTGTGATGCAATCACAAAATTAATTTAGAGATAAGAATATTTTATATCAAAAGACAGATTATTAACAAAATTCGTGCTGTAGATATTATAGGTAGGTAAGTAACTGTTGGGTATTTGCCACAATATTGTTTTAAACTTTAAATGTATAATAGGAAGTGCAAATGAATAAGAGGTATTTTAATGCAAATATATTATTAAAACACATTGGCTAATCTATATGATAGCTAAACTGTGACGGCGTTAATGCTGTTTGCAAAAAAGCCTTAACTAGATTGTGCCTTGCCTAGACAACGGTCTGGGCTTGTTAGGGAACCAACTTGTAATGGAATCCTCGAATATTGGATTTCAACTTTAGAATAGCAATGTTATTTTGTAATCTTCGTAATATGTGATACCTTTTATACCTTATAACCTTTTTACCTTATTTAATAATTATACTTTATACCTTATTTAGAAATTCGGGTTAGCCGCCTTTATACCTAATCCTAAAGTTTAAATGCTTCTCTAGTAATCTCTTTTAATTTAGGAAATAATAATCTACATCATCATCATTATCAACCCATATTTGGCTCATTCCTGAGCGCGAGTCTCCTCTCAGAATTAGAGGGTTTAGGCCAATAGTCCACCACGCTGGCGCAATGCGGAATGGCAAACTTCACACACGTATAGAAATAAAAAAATTCTCAAGAATGCAGGTTTCCTCGTGATATTTTTCCTTCACCGTTTGAGACACGTGATATTTAAAAAATAACCACATAACATAACATTGCCAACATTTTTCATTGAAAAATATTTAAAATTTCAATAATTTTCTAATTTTATTCATCAATGTTTTCCAAATAAGAATTACATTACTATCATTGACAGGACGTTACAAAGATTATACAAAAAACCCATAATAATCAAAACTTCAAATAACTTAAATTATCTTATTACAAAACAGTACAATGAAGCACAATAATAAGCATCTCTACAGTTCACCCCATTACCCTGAATGGGGTCCCATTCAACGTTTCGCAAGGCCATGAATTCGAGCATACTGTCGGGGAACAATGAATCTAAATAACCATTAATATGTAATAAATACTATGGGGTAATAAAGGCCCGTAACTCGTGGGGGACAAACAAACAAGTGCACTGAGACAACCCTAAACTGCGGCTATTGAAAGGGACCGAGCGGAAAATTTCGGAACAGCCATCGGCGTTTGTCGCCAATTTCACTTCATTGTTCTTTATGTATGACAGGTTTATGACGTATTTGGTGTAATTACAGATACATTATACGATTGAAGTTAAGAATTATGCATAACTGTTGTTTTGACGGCCTCCGTGGCGCAGTGGTAGGCGCGGTGGATATACAAGACGGAGGTCTTGGGTTCGATCCCCGGCTGGGCAGATTTTCTTAATTTGTCCAGGTCTGGCTGGTGGGAGGCTTTGGCCGTGGCTAGTTACCACCCTACCGGCAAAGACGTACCGCCAAGCGATTTAGCGTTCCGGTACGATGCCGTAAAGAAACCGAAAGGGGTGTTGATTTTCATCCTCCTCCTAACAAGTTAGCCCGCTTCCATCTTAGACTGCATCATCACTTACCACCAGGTGAGATTGTAGTCAAGGGCTAACTTGTAAAGAATAATAAAAAAAAACTACTTACTTTAAATACTCTGTTCTGTTTAAATAATCTGATGAGTTTCTGCCGGCTCTTCTCAGCAGAGCCCGTTTTCGAACCGGTGTTAAAGTCTTTACAAATAGTCAATCTTGACTAAAAAAAAATTGAATTTGAAGATGAAAATATAAGGAAGAAAGTGTTAAGTGAAATGAATAACATTGAAAAATGCGTATAATCGTACGTCAACATTATTTACAGCCTATTTCGATGGCCTACTACAAGCGTCCCGCCTTACCTGAAGATAGGATATAGAGCTTAGACCCACGTAGCTGCTTAATACAACCTAAACGAACCATCTACAAATAATAAGCTTGTTCAATACAAGTTTATTGAAGAGAGTTTGTGCATGTATTGTTTTACAACTAGAAAGTCTTTTTTTACTAAGCTCTAGCTCTGACTTAAATTAAATTTGTAAACTTAAATTTGACCAAAAAATAGTAAAACACACACATACTTTTTCCGCATTTTGCGGTACGGTACCCTAATAGCCTGTATAAACTAGGAATTAACCCTCTCAAATTAGCGTACCTAACTTATTTGACTTAAAATTATTACTTCATATTCATAGCGAAAAGCAGTCGCAAGACTTTAAATAAAGTGTTGTTGAATAAATAAATAATAATATATAATTTAAAGTTATACTACAGTAATTAATTGTTTGTATTTTTTTTCCATTACATTATTTTTTTCTTTATCATAAAACTAGCAGACTTTGTTTGCGTGGAATTCAGATTTCCAAATCCCACTGGAACCATGGATTATCATTCTATCTTCGTTTCAAATTTCAGCCAAATTCAATAGCAGTGGCGTTAAAGAGTAACAAACATCCATACAGACTTTCGCGTTTATAATATTAGTAGAATCTATACTAATATTATAAAGCTGAAGAGTTTGTTTGTTTCTTTGTTTGTTTGATTGAACGCGCTAATCTCTGGAAGTACTGGTCCGATTTGAAAAATTCTTTCAGTGTTAGATAGCCCATTTATCGGGGAAGGTTATAGGCTATATATTATCCCCGTATTCTTACGGGACCGGACACAACGCGGGTGAAACCGCGCGGCGTCAGCTAGTTATTTATATTATCAGGCGATATTGATTGCATTCGTCAATCGAGAAATGTAACGAAGCTCTAGTTTATAACACGATAGGGTTCTGTATTGTGCTGTGAGGTCGTCAAAAAGTCCGTAACAGTCCGATTGGTTCCGCCACAGTCGACAGCTGCAGCATTTCAGATATGGGGAACGCTCTTCATTAGTGTAACTTGTCTTGCTGAGATGGATGTTTGTTTTGGGACAGCGTGAGCTCGGCCTGATGGTTTCTTGATGACCTGTGGATTATTTATTGCGTTATTTCGCCGAAACTGTCACTAATCGATTATTACAATACATGTTAATGTTATAAATGAGAAAGTAGCCGAATATTGCTGATATTGGACAAGCTTTTCAAACAAAAAAGTTTGCCATTTCTTTTTTAATTATTACTGATATTTCCGTTTGCTTCCAATTAGGTGTAAAGAGTTAGTAGTGGGTGCAACAATACATAAGACATGACTCGATGTTGAATCCAGCCCCTTTAATGTGGAGTTATGAAAACTTTCTGTTATTATCTGATTATTTTCACGCAGTTTTCTCATAAAGATTCAACTTATATTCATAATGGACTCACGGACTTATGACGAGAAACTAACGTGAGCCCAAGTTGGGCTCACTGGTCTGTGAACATGTTAATTGATTAAAAACACATATTTGCGGAGAAAGTAGCACGTGAAAATAAAAAAAATGTCTTCTGAAAATTGGAAACTGATGTAACAATGCGGTGAATCCAAACAAACTCAACTTCAACAATGTACGAGTATATTTTACGCTTTAGTTTCGTTTACTCGCGCCCGCGGATTAGCGAATTGTAAAAAAGATTGGGGTCCGCGGTCCCTCCGACCCGAAGTGTTAATTACTGGGGTTGGGTGAGGGGTACAACGGATGAAAGTCAATTTGCTTCTGCGACATGATACGGCTCATTTCATCGGGGTTCACCATAGTTTCTACTACTATTGAAGGACAGGACGTTTATGCCATTTTGTTCTGAATACATATTTTGCTTACATAGTAAAAACTTCTTCTTCATATTCAATTCGCATATTTGAATAATTATGAGCAAATCACATATGTAAAAAAATGGTCCACAAACGGTAGGTTTAACATGAAAAAAGAACTTCGAAAATTTCCCCCCTATGTAGTTAAATAAGGTTAAACTTTTTTTATGAAAGTCCGTCATTTCTCAAATTTTGTTCATTACAGATTTAACATTGACTATCAATAGAATGTGAAATGTAATAGGGGTAAAAATTGAACCTCTAAAGGGTTGAAAGTGCTACAAACTTGAAATTTGACAGAAAAACGCGACGGCTGGGCATTTTACCCAAGGACAAAAAACTTGCGAATATAAATTCGCTGATATACTTACGTCTTCCTCAGAATCAGAAATCTTACAAGAGATGTTATGCCTGAAAATATTTGTTTTCATCAAATAATAATTGGATCTACGAAAAAAGTCCTTACCAAATTAGTCTGCTTTTTAGCTTGTTGATAAAATTGGTGTAACTTAAAAAAATGATTAATTAATGAACTAATTAATTAAATTTATACCTACCTAACCTGATCCAGGATACAAACTCTTGCAATAATGTAATAATCTAACATCTGTTACTAATTAATTATTGCACCTACAACTGCATTTTTATTATTATAATTTAATGATTGAATAGTACTTCGCATTGCATACCAGACATGAACGGGAATACTACTACACCAGAATCTCGAAATCTTACAACCATTTTCAAAAACAACATCGGTTGATCCACTCCCAAAGAGACCACCTACAATTATTTATTCATTCACAGAGTATAAAGTAAATAAAAGTGTCCGGGTGAAAAGGGGCAGTATGGCTACCCTTGCTCTAGCGACAAGTGCGGCACCTGCTCTTTTTCACTGGCCTAGGGGCGTTTCAGGGTCCTTTGTGCTCTTTTGGCAAACAATAGCGAATTGCATTGTGTCCCTTTAAGCGCCCACTGCAAAACATATTCGGTATTCTGCTACATTTTCTCTACAAGCTGTTTTCATGACAACCCTAAAAGTTCTAGTTTGTTGATCTTTCGTGTAAGTATTTAAATCATTTTAGGGTTGGCTAATATTTAGATTACATCTATGTTATACGCATAACTTTATTTAGGTTTCGGTTAGGTACCCATTACTTACAAGATAATAATTTGAAGACGTCGAATTATTAATTTGTCTTTAATCCGATTAAGACAGTTCTTTTACCCGATTTAAATCGATAATTTTTTCTTGAATTGAATAGATGCATGCCTTGTAATATTTTAATATAAATATGATAACCACTATCTATACTAATATTATAAAGCTCGAGAGTTTGTTTGTTTGTTTAAGTGAACGCGCTAATCTCAGCAATACTAGTCAGATTTGAAAAATTCTTTCAGTGTTAGATAGCCAATTTATCGAGGAAGGCGAAAGCGCACGGCGTTTATAATAATAAATTAAGCTCATCACTTTACTTATAATTTTACACTAATTATAATTATTATCTGTGTTAGCGTTTAATGTGATAAAATGTACCTTTTTATCGCTACTATTATTCGATAAAAAATACATAAACAATAATCTTAAATTGTCCCCAATTTACCCAGTTTTAAACCTAAAATATTCTTTGCAGACGACATCAAGTTCGGCATAAACCGGCTAGTCGGTGAAAGGACAGACGAAGAAGACAACGAGTCACACCACAACGAGACGTCAAGAGCTGAAGACATCTCACCCACCTCAAGATGCGGCAGCCCATGCTGGGCGCCATCCTCCCACTCTCCCCGCTCAGTCCGCTCCACATCCCCCGAACTTGAAGTCGACTCTCCCCCATCTTCCCCCAGAAGAATACCAGACTCATCCCCACCTTTAAAAAGGTCTGAAGCGTTTTCAGTCAGCGCCTTATTAAGACCAGACGCTCCGAGAGTTCAACCTCAAAGGCCATTTCTGTACCCACCGTTGCCTTTCACGGAATTCCTCAGAGACGCTGGTAGCCTTGGTCTACCAGGATGGGGGAGTTACAGTAACTTATACCTGCACGCAGTACAAGCCGCTGGGCCAGAGTTGTTGAGACTGAGGGCAGCAGTGTTGGGAGCTCCGAGTCCTCTATCCAGACCTCTGCCGATTGGCGATGTGTACTCTTGCGTCAAGTGTGAGAAGATGTTTAGTACTCCACATGGACTGGAAGTGCACGCCAGAAGGTCTCACAACGGGAAGAGGCCGTTCGCTTGTGAACTGTGTAGCAAGACTTTTGGACACGAGATCAGTCTTAGTCAGCATAGGTTAGTATTTTTATTATGATCATTCTCATGTTTTCTTAAGTTAACTTAAGTGATTTTCTCAATAATCCAATGCAATGCAATTAGGTGAATTTAACAATCTATCGTATATCGTATAAAATATACTTAAAATGCCTTTGCATGCTAAGTTTCAATTATTATTTTTTTTTTTCATTATTTTTGAGTGCTATAAAGTATTTCTTCTTCTTCTTCTTCTTTTTCTTCTTCTTAATATACAACGAGACCCTACTAAAATTAGACATAGGTACAATTTGTTTGAATGACGGTATCTTTGAAAGGTAGCAAATTTCAAATTTCATATTCTCAAATGCAGTTATATATTTTTTTTATTTAATAAAGGGTTTTTCTGTATAAGCTAGATACGTCCAATTACGAATACTATTAAAAATGTTTCATGAACATGTCCTAAGAGAACATTTTATTAATATAAAATAATCAAATCCCCCGGTTTTATTCGCGTAGTTCCCGTTCTCGACGAGATTGCTATGTGTGCCTATGTTACTTGATGATAGTGTACCATTCCATTGGTGAAAGAGTTTTTAAAATCAATATAAAGGTTTAGGCAAGAAAGTATAACAAACAAACAAACAAACTTACATTCGCATTAATTTGTATTGAACATATTTCAAGTACTATCTATAACTGACGTCCCTTTGACAGGGCTGTCCACAGCGTAGAGAAAGTGTTCGAATGCAAGCAGTGTGGCAAGACGTTCAAGCGTTCCAGTACGCTGTCCACTCACCTACTCATCCACTCGGACACCAGACCCTACCCGTGCCAGTACTGCGGGAAACGGTTCCACCAGAAGTCGGACATGAAGAAACACACTTACATTCACACAGGTAAGTTATACTCTTAGATTTGAAATTTTTAAGATATAATTTTATATTATTTTACAAATATTTATTCAAGCTAAAGATTCAAAATTATTTTAAAAACGATAAATATAAAGCCATCAATACCAAGCTTACAGTACTCTCTAAAAGCTTAATCTAAAGTCAACAAAATAAACTCGGTAGTATCCTACGTAAAAATATTTCAGGAACCTAAAAATTCATTTAAAAATATTCAAGTTTTCATCAAAGATATTTAACCTGCTGATACTATTGTTATAACTTATGCCTACGTATAAATATTTAACAATAATTGTTAGACAGTATTTTAGAGAAAAGTTTATTAGAGATTAAAGTCCTTAAAACTTAAAATTTCTGGTTTTTAATATATCTAACTTAATTTTGATTCAAAGCAATGAGTGATATAAGTTTTAAATCTAATAATAAATACAAATTTTATTACATAATAGCAATTAATATGGAGATAACATTAAACATTTAAGTATATTTATACAAAGATTCAAGACAATTATTCAAGACAAGCTATTCTATTTAAGAGGCGGTGTTTATCAAAGCGGCAACTCTGTCACAACATCTTAGCGCGCCCGCCATAATTAATGCACATTAACACCTAAGATGAGTTAGGGGTGTTTTATAATAATCGCGGGGAAGGGAAACTGGGGGCGTTTGCGGTGGGTTATATAGCGATTGTGTTACTCGTACACACTGTCTTAATGTGCCGCGAGCATAAGAGTCAGAAGTGGGATAATCCAACTAATATTATAAATACTAACGATTAAATGAAATGATGGATAGATGAAATAGCTCATTGGTAGAAAGGCTAAACAGATCTGATTTAAAATGAAGTTAGGTTATAGCTAAAGTAAGGCTGGAGAATGCTACTATTTTTTGTGTAAATCCCACAGATACAGGATCTAAGTAACAGTGTGTGATTTAAACAAAATTTGTCTTGAAATTTCATGACTTTCTTTCCAAATGTATTGATAAATTGAATTAAATTATAATACATATAATAGTTATGATTCGCTAAATTAAAAATAGTTAGGTACTTACAGGTGAATATAATTTTGTATCAAATAAAAAGCTTTTCAAGTCTCAAGTATCAAAGATGGTCAATCAATATATAAAATGAACACCATGTTTAATTACCAATTACGTATGTATCTATTTAGATACATACTAGGAACTTTATGAATAGATACAGAAATATTTTAATAATTAACGTCTCTTACTTCTGCTCTTCAATCTGCAAGCCCGTGTGTATCAAAACCCTTCATGAATACAAGATGTTGCGGTACAAAGTTTGTTGTTTCGTTAACACTTAAGCCGGAGGATAAGATTCGCCGAGGGTCATAGAGAATCCACATAATATTACTACATGTGAAACCCAAACACTATTTGTGTGATTTTATGTATAAATGAACAAAAGAACTAGTAGGTATAGTTAATATCAAAGCATAAGATTATTTGAGAATTTTAATGCTTAAGATGATGATACTACGAGTATGTATAGCGTTGATGATGACGATGAAGTCACCCTTATAGTAAATGGTGACAAAACCTATCTTAGGTTTAAAAGAAAACCAGTTAATAAAGACAAAAATATAGTTCAAGGGTTTCAAAGTTAAAAAACAAGTGTATTTATATTTACAAAAGAATTAAAACTCATAATAAATAAAGATATGTATAGAAATATTAGGCAAGTGAACTTTTCCTTTGATTCCAATTTTTATCTCTCACTCGATATGTCTCTAAAAGTAGAAAAAATATAGAAAATTATCGGCATCTTTTTAAACTAGCAAATAAATAACATATTTTGCGTTAAACAATTTAAAAGAGAAAATAGGAACATGTGTAATTTTATTTGCGACCGAGATTCTCAAGATTAAGTTTAAAAAATTCCAACCTTTCAGTCGAAAGCTATAAGAACTCTAATAAATAGGTATCGTAAACTTGATAAAATATGTGAGTTAAAAATTCCATCAAACGACTCACTTTAGGGGGGAGAACGAATGAATAATTCAGAGTTCAGACCCTTGTTCCGTTAATAGTGACATCCAGTTTAAGGGATGAAGCCCTGTTAACATAGACTATCGAGAAATGTTACTATTTTAACCCATGGGTAGGAAGGTATTAAGTTGTTTGAAGTAGGTACCTACAATATTTTCTGCGCAAGAAATTCATAAGCCTTAATAGTGATTGAAAATTTGTTGAATTAAATTGTTATTTTAAATACTCTTTTTCTAAAAGCAGTGATACAAAGAAACAGAAATTTAATTATAGACCATATGCTGGTTTTGATTTATTTTGACGCGCATTTCAATTCAATTACTGTAGAAGATTAAAAGAAAAAATGTAATGAAAACAAAAATAATGTAATGTCAAACAATTTCAAGTTTCTCAACTCTCTTATTTATTAGCAGTGAATGATGTTATAATGCTTTGAAGGGTTGAAAACCTTCAAAACCTTTTAAGCGTCTAAAAGGCTCGAGATAGATTCAAGTAAGCTTATATTCAACACCTTTTGAATAGTCATGCCTGTCAGTGAAGCATCTCACTACCGACTTGACTGTCCACCGTGACTCTACCATCAATTTAGAAAGGAGATTGTGCTAAGGTGCGGTAAAACTCGGTAGTTCTTTAAAAATATGTGTTACAATTTGTAATTTATAATTTAAAGTTCATATTAGCCTGTCTTGTACGCAAAAGAAAGCACTGATTACTTCCATACATCTTTGTAATTAAGTTACTGTAACAACGATTTACAGATTATGTTCAATTTCGATACTGAATTTACGACCACGTCCTACCCATAAACCGGCATACAGAACGCTAAGTACTATCAGAGATTCATCGAGAAATTTCCTTTTATGTAACGTAAACAAGGTACTTGAGATCGCCGGGAAAGCTTTCAACATACCTATGAAAACACCTACCGCACCCCAGTTCATTTAAGATGAGGGTGGGAATCGTGATTCAGGCGTAGATTCACTTTTCATTGCTTTACAGGGGTGGGAGAGGGATGGGTATAGTTGAGACACGGAGCGTGACTGAGAGCCAAGATTTAAGGTTGGGTTAGTTATCGCGGCACATGTTCCAGAGGTATAGCGTTCTGTAGATAGGTTATGGGTCGGTGAATAAATTCCACTGGATGCTCTTTGTAGTTTACTCCCAACTTTTAAGATATGAACTGCCTTAGGGTTTTATAATTTTGATTCATAATATGTATAATATTAAATGAAAAATTTTAAAACCCCTGCTAACTCATGAACATGAAAGATAATGACTTTTAAACCAGAAAGTCTTTCAATCATAGGAGGATAATCGATATCTTTAAATTACCTTATCGGATCTTCGTTATATAATTATAGTTAAGAACACGGAGTTACCAATATCTTCTGGCGTTTTATTTGCGATTGCTAGTTTCTGTGGTTAAATACGTTAGCTTTCAAACAAAGAAAACTGAACTTAATTGGTCAATCCGTTTCGAAATTACGATGCCACGGGTATTTAATAACACCTTAACATTACTACATACGTACATCAAAAAATACACTAAATAAATCGATAATCTATACAAATGATTTTAAATAAACGTCTTGTGAATTTTAATAGTATTGGTATCATCACCATGAAGTTTATTGCATTTAATATCATTTATCATGATAAAATAATCAGATAAAAACATAATGTTCTTACTACTAAAACTGTTAAACATTTTAGCTTTAAAATGCTTATCTTTAAAATACAATCTTTGTAATCTTAAAGAAAAAAAAGGAAGAATCATTTCTGATAAATCTAATCCGTATTCACGTGCTTATGCTATAACATCATGCATATTAAGTATTTTTCCATTAATAAGACGTGAGAAATAATATTTTCACAATAGGCTCAGTTTTTTTAATCAAGTATTACCGCCATGTTTATTTTTGCCGCCATGCAGGCTTCTGTGCTATGTACAGGCGTATATGAGACTTAAAACGGTTCAGGTTGATGGACAAAGATGAAAGAAGTGTGTACAGGCAAGAATGATGTTAAGTAACTTCTTGCCACTTAAACTATAGAAAAACAAATTTCTAAACCTAAAAAAATCTTATTTATAAATTCACATTAATGAGCTAAGTATTTAACTAATTGAATTCCATAAATCATCTGATCTAACAACACATAAACATATCCATTAGCAACCACATCCGACTTACACGGTCCCCCATCCCTGATCCACGTGTAAATTATTAACAATATCAACTTAGCAAATAGTTGCGCGAACAGCATTTTAATCAGCGTCTCAACTTGTTGATTAATGTGCCACCATACAATTTATCGTCGAAATTTTATTTATAATTGCGCCAGCTAAATTAAATGGGGTGCGATTAGTCAATGTCAAGACGTAGGACCGCGACCCGCGATTTGTCACCTCTCTCCGAACCGGTTTAATTCGACGCTAATTGAGCCCCGAACTTTGTTACCCCTGCTCTCTACAGTTTACCTGTTAGTACGGTAATTTTCAATTTAGTAGTTCTAAGTTAATTAATCATTCCTTTTAATCAATGTACCTAACTTGTACTCCGTCGTCTAACTTGCAATTTTGTTTTCTTCTTGTTCAAAATCTGTTTCTGTAATTCCTTTATCTTAATTCTTGTATCTTGTCGTTTATGTTTATCACTTTTAAACTAATATTTAAATCCATCGTACATCATTGATACAATAGTGAGATAGATATATGTTATCTAATTTTTAAATCTGTTTAACCGAGTGCTACGATTTGAATTTTCAAAGATACAAATTTCATAAAACAATAACCTAATTACTTAACACATCCCTTACATAAAGATACTAAATAATCAAGGACCAAAAACACCGCCCTGCAACAACCCCATTCGTAAAAAATGAAAAAGAAAAAAAAGCAATTAAAAAATTCGAATCCAATTTTAGAAGGGATTAGAGATAAAAATAGGCATTATAACAGACAAGTAGAATCATCTAAAGTGCCTCAGCAAGCTTCATGAATGTTTGATTTTCAAAATGCGCCAGTAAGGCGTTTTTTAAACGCCTCTTCCTTCTCTTAATTAGTCAGGGAATAAACAAGAGCAACATTAGCTCTCGCTATAATTACAGGGCGGTTGAATTTTCCTCTCTCTCTCCCAGTCATTTTTTTTATTTTTTCCCATTACTTTCCCGGTCGCGGTTTGTTCTGCGGTGAAGAATTTAGAAGCATTTGCAAAATTGGTTTGCATTGTTATGCAATTAGGGGATTACGATATTGCGCTTCGCTGTTACGCTTAATTGTCATTCTATTTAAGTTTTCATGCTAATTAATGTATGAAGGAAATATTATTTTTAAAAAGTTATCAATTATAAAATTAAAATAAAGAAATAAATGAACATAAACTATAAATGTATCTATCATCTGGAATAAATTTCGAATATTTCAGATACTAAAATTAAGGAATTAAATAAAACGTTCAAAATTAATTACAAAACTAAAATAAAATCATGATAATGTTTTGTTATTGATTTTTTTTTCATTATAAACTTGCAAAAATTTGCATCGGGTAAAGATTTCTGCGAACAAAATTAAAAGTATAAAACACTTCATAATTGCAATACTCGCGCCAAATGTTTCTAACTTTTCCTTTCAACTCTCTGATTACTTTTTAAAGGCTTTTCTCGGCTCAAAAATAGCAGAAAGACATTTTGAAGAGTTCTTAAAGCGAATTCTAATTGCGTCATTGGATTCTCAGAGCGCAATTTGCAGTGGAAACGAGTATTACTTGCAAATTAGCCTAAAAAGTCTATGATTTTTTGTTAATCCTTATACATTTTTATCAGTAAAGGTGTCTAATGGCGTTAATAAAGAATTGAATGTTATTTCTATTATAACTAAAAGACTTGGTAATCATACAGTGAAGATTAAAAACAAACAAAAAGTTCACTGTCCAATCTCTCAAAACCAATTCTTCGTACAAGATTGAAGTCTTAGAGAATTCCGTCCGCACTACCGACTGGGTGGAAATCTAAGCGGTCCATAAGGAAGGGGGGAGGGGGGTCGACGCCCGGGGGAACTGAATCAAGGAGTGCTACGTGCCCTGAGTTTAATTAAGGACTCTAGAGGGTCTTCAGATACTTCGATTTTAGTGGCGTTTTCTTTCCATTCCTTAAACTCACTTCCTACATAGTGAATGCTGTTGTTTCAATTGCCACGTTTACTGGGACAATGACTTTGTGTATTTGATGAGGTGGAGACATAGCTTGGGTTATTTTGAAATAGTTTCGCAAAGATACCGCCTTTCGAACTATTTAATGATATAGACAAAGTAAAGTGGATTTAAGCAAGGGACCGTTTAATAGATTTTTTTGCAGTGTATCTCTTCGCAAATTAAATCCTGTATTAGTTATTATTATTTTATCCACTATTCTATTTCATTTTGTGTAGTCTTCTACTACCTAATGTTTCAAGATGGATATCACAAAGTAAAGATATTTTTGATGCGCAACTTATTTAACAGCATACACCTACGTTTTTTTAATTATTTCATCGTGAGAACCGTGCTTTGTGAATTTGGGTTGGTCTGCTATATTTCTAGCACCATTAGCGTCTATCGGCTGTTGATCATCACTGTTGAAGATTAGCTCTATAAGGACTCTTTCTAACACCACCATTTCAGGCTTTCTACATTCAGCTACTCTCTGCAAGTCATCTGCTCACGTTGAGAGTAGTCAAACTACGAGTATTGTACTATAAGTGCGTAAAGTCGATTGATTGTGTAATATATTGGTGTAATAAAATTGCCTATAACCGTATTGGGACTATAAGATAAACCAGAAAAAGTACTCGTAAATCACAAAAAAATACTTTTTATTTTTCTTTTCTTTTGCAAATACTGAGATTTGCAATAGAAAAGAAAAATAAAAAGGTTTGTGATCTACAAGTACTAAAAGAAAAATAAAAAGTATGTCTAATCTTCGACGAAGATTAGACGTCTGGAGAGTTTATTAAAGGTCAAATCGAACTCGAAGAAATTATCCAGAATTACAAAACCGCTAAATGTAAATGTTATATTACAACATAATACAAAAAATACTTATAACAGAACACAAAAAAAAATATCATCAGATTTATATTTTGCGTGCGCGTAACTCGATCCGCGCCGCTCGCTGGGGAGACTAACACAAATCAGGTTGACGATTCCTTTTCTCACGCGAAAAAGTGACATTCCGAATTTGTATGCCGCCTCCACTCCCATACAATATTAGGCGCTCCCGGGAGAGGGCGTAATTAAATTAATGTCCTACCCTCTTTTGCCCCGCGCTCCGTTCCTAGTAATCCGACACCTGCATTGTTTCTGTTTTGGTACTGTTGATGACGTGCAAGGAATAGAGGAAATGTACAGATGGCTAAAAATTCCTTTTGTTGTTGCACAAATATTGTAAAAAAAAAAAATCACCCGACATCAAAAAATGGAAAACGTTCCGACTAAACTGAAAAGCGTAAAAAAAATATTATGTTCTTACTGCTATGCTGTTGATTACCTGTTGTTCAATTAGAGGGCGATGCTAACCCGATGATGTATTAATTTAAGGTATGTAAAGATATTATAAAAATTTGGGTTTTTGTCCTTTCAGAAACGGCTTAATTTAACACAAATCTGGCTTAGCACCGCCTTCAAATTGATCTACACGTAATCAACAGCAAAGCTGCAGGAACATAATATGATAATAATAAAAAAAACAAACTCGAAATTGACAACCTCCTCCTTTTTTGAAGTCGGTTAACAAAAGTTAATTCGTTTCCATTCGCATTCACGCTCTAAAGAGCCTAATTTTAGGTATTTTGCCAATATGTTGGTATTATATTGTCGTAAGCTTTAAAGTCCTGTAACTCTCCAATGCTATACTAACCTAACACATAACTAGAGACAAGTTTTACAATATTGTAGTGGGGTGTAATCATCTATCTCTAAATTGAGAATTGTTTTTGCAAATCAGACATTTCATTTTCACGAGACCTCAGTATAGAGAACGAACATTAATTGCAATCTATCTGCCTGCTGCTTAATAATCTGAGTATTTAACTATAAATTGAATATTTAACGAGTAAAAAAAAATAATATATTTTTTTTTATCGTCAATCAATTCGTCTATTAATTTATTTTCCTCAGTGCTTTGGGACTGGTGACGTATTGCTTTGTGCGGGGAAGCGCTTGGCACTGCGATAATACCTTTTGATCTCAGATTACCTTGCAAGGTTATCTTTCCTTTAAGTAATCTTTTATTGTAAGATTGTTTTGTTTACGAAAATCAATATTGCTTGATTTAATGTGCAGTGTCGAAAAGAGAATACTTAATGTTTTATAATTATGTTTTTATAAAAACTTTTACATTTTAATAACAATGAAAAAAACTGGTTATATTAATACAAAAAGAAACAAAATAATGTACCTACAAACCTCCGTGGTTGTCCGCGTGATCTGTAAGAAGATCCGAATATTGTTTTTCGAATGAATCTCTACCACAATATATTTATAGTCTCTTATACTATAAAGACCTAGACCTGTGGCAGCTAGAACTTCATCTACCCTCGTTCTCAAAGATTACAGGCTATAGCCTCTCGCACTAATGAATGTAAACTGTGTCTATTCTTAGCACTCACTTACCCACTCTTAGCACAGTCTTTCCCGACTAGTTGGAGGGGAATGGGAATATTGGTCATATTACAAAATGACCAATATTCATTTTCTAATATGACCAATATTCCAATTTTATTTAAAAAAAACTGCGTCTGAATTTGATCCGAGCCGAATGGTGTGAGCTAGTGGCGATGTAAACGGAAGCATCGTTTAAGTATCCTAAATTCAGTCAACTATGAAATAAGTCATTAAATGTACCTGTTACAAAGTTAACCCGTGTCCTGTATATCGGTCTTTTTAACCACTCGAAAAAATAAAAAAGAGCCATCGATCACCCTAACAAGAATCAACCCATGTGCAACCGTAACGCGGACGCACGCGCCGCTAATTCAATAAACACATTATCGCGATTAGCTAGTGAGAACCCCGCTGGGTCGAAACGACCCCAGCGAGCAATAGTGCTACTGGGCCCGAACGACCGCCCGAAGCACTCCCGAAGGAACAGATTTCGACGGATGATTCCCTGATATTAATCATGAGGTCTTATTCAAATCGGCCGGGCCAGTTTTAGGGTTATATTTTGCTTTCATGTTTCACGATGTTAACCCTTATACTAATAATGTGACGTGGAAAAATGGGAATATGTTTTATTTTACGATTGAACTACATAACTTTACTTTTACAAATAGATCGAAGTAAACGATAAGTGAATGATTCATTCAATGAATAATGGTGCACATATTGTTATCGTTATTTCTTTTATGATCACTGACCTACCGGTTTTTTTTTTATAATACCTACAAGTAGCTACCAAACGTATGTGTTAATAATAAAAAGATCGATGTGATCGAAGTGTCATTTTCATCACGGAATCTCAAAACCGCTAGCTAGACGTAGTAGTAGTGGCAGCGAGGTAGTTTACAGACAGTAAACTACCGCTAAGAACGGATTTTGCGACAGGGCCAGATTAAGGAGGTCCAAAGTAGTCGCGGGCGTCCGCTAGTATGGAGTATACGTATTTGAAGCAGTTCAAGTAATTCGTTCCTTTCAGTCTAACTGCCAGTTTCTTCATGTAAAGCTAAAGTAACGGTAAAACTAGTAAGTAGTAAAGAAGACTTTATTTTTCAGTGAATAAGACCGTCACTTTTGATTTATGACGTTACTTTGACTGTTACTTGCGATGAAGAAACTGGCCGTAAGTCTACGTCTAATCTTAATGATCAAATGTAACTATGTGTTGCTCCGTACATGACTTAATCCACTTGCAAAAATCGCAACTGAACATACAGTGAGAATTAAGTTTAGACAAACAGACGAGAACTTTACGAATTGATTTTTGTGTTCTGTTACTTGTTTCTGATTGCCCCATATTGATAATTTTATTCCAAGTCCTAACACCTAATTTGTACTCTGTTTTATTATTTGTAATATGAATAATATTAGTAACGGTCTAGTATATCCTTATAATATCAGCCATATTTAGATATTATGGAGCCGAAAATCAAAAAACCCAAAAAAGTAACAAAATTCGTGGGGGAGGTATTTTTGATGAACTCAAGTGGGAAAGAGGACACCAGTCGGTAGACGCCGCGTGGCCGACGCGTGCCGCGCATCAGTGTTGGGTGATTATTTAAACAATAAATTTGATTTTAAATCCGACCCCGAACGTTTTATAGATATTAATCCGTGCAATGCCATCTGGTGGGTGGGTTGGAAATCACTTTCTAATTACTTAATACTTAGCATTTCTCAACTTTAAAAGCCTGATTTCAAATTTTCATTGATTAATCTGGTTGGACATCATTTGATTTCCTGATCGGGAGGAAATAGGAAAACATTTTATTTAATATACAAGCCATTTCTTACGTTACTTAACTTCCACAAACGCAGTTAACGGAGCAAAGCAGATTCATATTATCTTAATTTGAATATTCCTATTCTAAATAACCATTTCAAAAATAAAGGACAATGGTCTATTTCCAAACAAATTTTTGTTGACATTTTTTCAAGTGTCTATGAATGAAAAAAATATAAAATGATGGATAATTATTTTCTTAATAATTTATTCTTCGGTTTTAGTATTATGTCAAGTCTGGAATTCAAGATATTTGTTTACCTACTGTTTTAATTTAAGTCTTAATAGTTATTCCATCATATTATAGGTCATCATCATTATTAGGTATGAGCCAAAATTAACGGCCAATTACAGAGTCAGGCCTTCTTACTTATAGAAGATATGGAGCTTAGATTCAACACGCTGCATACAAATTTTTTACGAAGAAAGAATGGCTCCAGTGAATAGCCTATGTGGTTTCGGATCATGAGGTTCAAACTCTGGCTTTGAACTAATGAGTTTTGGCCACGATCCAGTTATCTATAGGTACTCTACGCTTTTATGCTACTCTACCCAAGTGCATATCTAATTGTTTTCCAAATAACCATAAATGCTTATTAAAATTCCTTACTCAAAAAATACTGATCCAATTATATACATTTTAAATCTAGTGTGATCACTGATTGCACTATCTTTTGTAGAAGGGATAGTAATTACGGTAATTCCCCGTTCGCCCGCCGCGTGGCGCGCGCGTGTCCCGTAACTTTTTTATTTTATTTCTTTTACCAATTATCGGATTACACTATTGAACTTTTGCGATACTTTTGTTAATTATCTTTTTTAACCGACTTCGTTTCAGATAATAATTAAATTTGTCCAAAATTATCTTCATTTATCTCCTGTATTTATACAGGAAGAAATTTTTTTTAGTGCGGATATTTTTATATTTTGTACATAAACAAAATTTAATGATCACGTATTTTTTCTTTTTTTTTTTAACTCAAAAATAACAAAATTATCGTTAGCTAAAGTTATTTACTTTTGAACAGAATTTTAGGGTCACCCTATTGTGCGTTTATTTTATTTTCGTTTGATACCTAAAGGACGTCACCAGATCACTTTTAAGCTGAATATATCTTGTTTAGTAATAATATGTACATTATTTTGTTATTTTAGAGACATAAATTAAAAAAAAAATTACATTAAATGTATCGAATTGTTTGTAGATTTATATTCTATTAATGATATAGAACCACGAAAAAAAATATCCGCACTAAAGACCGAATCACCCTGTATATCAAAGTAAGTATGGCATTGCACATTTTTTTCTAACAAAATCTATACTAATATTATAAAGCTGAAGAGTTTGTTTGTTTGATTGAACGCGCTAATCTCAGGAACTACTGGTCCGATTTGAAAAATTCTTTCAGTGTTAGATAGCCCATTTATCGAGGAAGGCTATAGGCTATATTATCCCCGTATTCCTAAAGGAACGGGAACCACACGGGTTAAACCGCGCGGCGTCAGCTATTAATATTAAAAAAGGCAAATTAGATGATTGTATCCTTACATTTAAGTTGCTCCAAGAGCAACGAATATTTTTTCCATTGATTAACCGCGCGAGTGCCGGGTCCATTGTGTGGCAGAGAGAAAAACTCCGAGCAGGCCCTGGACTTGTGACTAGTGGCGTGCACACCATAGATGCAAAAATGCCCTGCCTACCCTAAAAACTCATTATGAACCAATATTGCGATAGGAATTTTCCACTTTGTACCTATAGTGCAACCCCTGGTTAAAAACACTGTGCACGCCACTACTTGTGACGGGTGTAGGATGTTACAGATCTCCTTAAAAACTATTTAACAGTGTCCTGGTCCGTTAAATTTGCTCTCCCTGCTCAGCCAAATTAATCTAAACTCTAAGCTAGATAGATAGAACAAAAAGTTATTTACCTTTTATCAAGTCTCAGTTTCAGCTGATTAATAACGTAACATTCGGTTTCTGCAATAGTAATAATTCACCATCGATTGGAGAATAACCAAAAATTATGCAAACAAAGATGTATTTACACCGTTTATAGCTCGGAAAACGGCTGAACGTATCTGGATGAAACTTAGCACAATGATAGATTATAGCCTGACTTAGCATAGGTATACACTACTATTTATCACGACACTCCCATTAGAACACGACTCACGCGAAACCGCGACACACAGCTATCTAAAAACAAAATACGACATAAAAAACAGATTCGAATCCAAAACGATTTGATCAACAGAGAAGTAGGTAAAGCACCAACCATTTGGCGCTGTTATCTTTGCACTCGACTGCACCATCATGACCATTACATACATTCCCCTTACAACCCCTATTCTCACCCCTACTACCCTCACAATAAGGGTGACTGTAACGTGCATTTCACAGAGCTGGTTTAAGAAAACACTCGGCATCTGCCGCTATAGCTGCCGAATAACCACGAATAACACTCACGGCGACCAATCAAAACACAGATAATTTGATTATCGAATGCGTTTGTTTTCAAAATTAATGTGCCAGCTTTGGAGGTATTTGAATTTGGAATTTCGAATTGCAACTGTGACTGTTTTAAATATTGCTATGTTACGAATATTTATACATAGTCCAAGCATGCAACCAACATCATGTCTCATGAAGAGATGTAAGCAAAATGTCGGCCAATGGACCAATGGCACCCATCTCTTTCGTCCCTACGCAATGAAATACATAGGCGGTATTTCCGGTTGCTTCGCTTTTAGTTTTTTGTCGATTTCTCTTCATAAGATTTGTGGTTAATCGCATGTTAGGGATACTCCAAACAAAACATGCGAAAAAGAGAGCGATATTTCCAAATCTAATGCAATTATAAAAACTCTTAGAATCGTTTTTCTATAGTTGTAATCGTGTTCGTCGGTTAAAGAGGTCCGTAAAAATACCTTTTTATGTAGTTTAATGGTGTAAAAACGGGCAAAACCTAGTTTAGTCTATTATAAGCTTCGTTTTGTAAAAAACGGGCAAAACCTATTAGTTTAGTCTATGATAAGCTCCGTTTTCTCAGAAAATGACAAACAATTTCGTTCGTGACTTTGGGTGCGATATCTTTATGTAATGAGTCTGAGTCTCCAATACATATACACTTCATGATATAATCTGCTACAAGATATATCTCCTACTACATACACATCATCACTAGAAACCAAAAGTCTAAACAAAACCGATTATCACCAGGATTCCTGTGACACTAGCCCTATTATTAGCATAATGTATAATCCGACTAAATGATAGGCCCAACCCTCTCCCATTGTCTCCGCGTGGTCGAGTGCCAATTTATTTTGTCATCGTATTATATTGGATTCGGGTAATAGCCTACAATGTGGATTAGTGGTGTGGGTTGTCAGATTATTAGAATTGAATATGAATTTGATATTAATGTACGGGGTGTGATATTTTGATCTATAATGCTATAAATTATTGCAATAGCGCTCCCAACCTGATAGGCAGTCTGTTAATTTACAATGATTATTATGCATTGTGCTATTTTACGCGGAAACATGAAATGTTGACACAATTTTCAATGTAACATTGTAGATAACTATAAACTAACTTCTCTGATTCTGAAAAAGGCTCAAAGTTATTCAGCAGGCGATGGAGTGAGCTATGCTTGGAGTTTCTCTGCGTGGTCGAATCAGAAATGAAGAGATCCGCAGAAGAACCAAAGTCACTAACATAGCTCAGCGAGTCGTGAAGCTGAAGTGGCAATGGGGAGGGCACAGACTTCCAAGAGCCGTTGGACGTTGGCGTCCCAAGGTGCTGGAATGACGACCCCGCACCGGAATGCGCAGTGTTGGTCGAGACCGTTTTGTTTGGAAGTCCATGCGAGAGGCATGTACATCTGTGGACGTCGATGATGATGATGATGATAAACTGACTCAAAATACTGACAGAAAAACAAACTAACGAAAGGTTAATAATAATCGTATTCGATTGTACATTTGGTGCGTCCATGTAAGCATATGACGTAATAGTTATTGTGAAGAGCACTTGTGACTTGATAGCAGTTGCCAATGTTTAGATTTCTCATCTGTACACTGGATTAGTTTATTTATGGTGTACTTCTTCCTAGCGGTGGCGAATAGTTCAAGCGAGCCGATTCCCACCGGTTTACCTTTAAAAAGACAGGCATATTGATTGTTGTTCTGTATCTAGAATTTATATCATATTTCCTTTTGTTTGGGACGGCTTACCTTTATGTAAATTCCATCCTCTGCCACTAATACTTGGTTAGTACAATACTTAGATTCTGTGACTTTAGAGGGTTGAGTTATTTGATCTTTTCTTGCTTCCAAGAAACATCAGTAAGACTTGCAGCTAAGAAGTTAAAGTACATTGAGTGGAATTATATTATTTTTTTGTTTTTAACGGCGCTCTAGGACCCTAGGAGTCTTTTAGATAAGCCTACATGCTTGTAGCGCTAACGGCTTGACATCAGATAAAACTGATCGTCTGTTGGCGATCTGCATGATGGATGGCTTATTGGATGGTGGGTGGCTAGCTCTAAGAGTATGAGCCCATATTGGGCTCATGGGGTTTTGAGGAGACATTGTCGTGAGCCCACATTGGGCTCACTGGACTGTGAACGTGTTAAAGCTAGGATTGAAACGGTGACGACGGGCAGCACAAACATCAATTGTCACGGCGCAATAAGGGAGGTGACTGTCGCATTCCGCGCGCGCCGCCCGCCCTCGCACTACTATACAGAGGATGAGGCAACTATTGTTCTATAAAACAAGCGATCTGAGTGCCTGCAATAGACAAACCTTCGGCAACCTTCGTCCAGCGACTGGAGACATGATTTCTCATAAAAAAACCCCTGTAACACTATGGTGATAATGGTGATCCTCCTTGGCGTGACCGTCAAAGCCGTCACATTGTCTTCATTGTCTGGAGTGTGTCCAGATGTGACAGCCATAACTGGACGTTGTTATGAAATTGTTGTATCCGGTTTCCCGACTCACAGTATAGTTGTCCACTACTGTTGTGAGAATTTTGGTCTGGACTTTTGTAAATGGCGTTTTGCGTCTTTTATAACTTAACTTTCTTAACGGGTTTTTCTATAATATAATAAAAAACTTGAAAATATTGATTAAATCTATACTAATATTATAAAGCTGAAAAGTTTGTTTGTTTGATTGAACGCGCTAATCTCAGGAACTACTGTTCCGATTTGAAAAATTATTTCTGTGTTAGATAGCCCATTTATCGAGGAAGGCTAATATATTATCTACGTATTCCTACGGGAACGGGAACCACGCGGGTTAAACCGCGCGGCGTCAGCCAGTTCATTCATAAAGGTGTTAAAACTAGCCGATAACACACAATAATTAAGTAAGTTTAACCGTTCCTCTATTTAAATAATATGAAAACAACTCTGGATAGTTTAAATTATAAAATAAACAATATTAGTTTCAAATAATAATAAACATCAAATTAAAGTAAACAAAACAGGCACTATCCAAATAATATAAAGCTGCAACACACCTCCATGTACACAATAACGATAAACGTCCGGTGATTGTCCGAAAATCCCGCATTCCAGCGCCCGTCGCGAATATATCGCAATGAGCAAAGTGACTGGAACATTCTGGCATTGTTGAGAGCAATCCAGGGACAATCCCGCCGGGACAATCTTACTGCATACTTGACCGCCGAATGTACGGCGCTCACTTGATTACACGCTGCGAATAAGTTTTATTTGTTTACTAGCTGACGCTTCACGGTTTCACTCGCGTAGTTCCCGTTCCTTTAAGAATATGGGGATAAAATATAACCAATGACATTCACAAATAACATTGCCTTGCAAGTGGTAAAAGAATTTTCAAAATCGGTTTAGTAGATCCAGAGATTGCCTCTTACAATACCACAAACTTTACCTCTTTAATATCGATGTAATATTTCACTGTAAGTAACCATTTGTTGAAGATTAAATGGAAATACTAAGTAAGTATATCTTTAAAAGTTAGATAGCTTTCAATCATCATAGACTTTTTTGTAGATCTATAAAAAATATTGAACAAATATACCGAAACCTTGTCTAGCGATGAAAACCGCATGAAAATTTATCTAGTAATAAGCATAAAAATCGTACAAGTTTATCGCGAAAAGACAGACAGAATATCTTTAATTTTTTATTGATAATCTTTAATTTTTTATTGTAGTTTTAACAATGTCAGCGTAGCGCATTATCTGTATCAATATGTCAACGGTTATAGGACCGGACTTGAAACTTAGGTTTCCAAAGTTTAATCTTCAACAGTTGGACTATTGTCGTCCAGAAATCTTCATTTAGAGTCTAAATGTAGAATTCTTGACGATTTAGACGGTAGACTAGACTTCCTTTAGTCATTATCATATCAGCCGATGGACGTCCACTGCAGGACACTGCCTTTTGTAGGGACTTCCATACACAACGGTCTCGAGCCGCCAGCATCTAGCGAATCCCATCGACTCGCTTAATGTCGTCAGTCCACCGGGGGGTCGACCGACACTGCGCTTACTAGTGCGAGGTCACCATTCCAGCCCACCATTGGGCTCCAATGTCCATGGGCTCTTCGAACTATGTGCCCCGTTTTATCACTTCAGCTTCGCAACTCGTTGAGCTATGTCGGTGGTTCTTCTGCGGATCTCCTCTTTTCTGATTCGATCACGCAGAGATACTCCTAACATAGCTCGTTCCATCGCTCGCTGTGTGACTCTGAGCCTTCTTATGAGGCCCCCGACCAAGTCTCGGAACCTAACTTCCTTTAGTATAAACACGTAGTGAAGTCGGTTAAAATTTGTTTGTGCTGTCAAACTTACTACACTTACTCGTAGCGCTTCTACGGTCTAAGCTCTACGCTGTAGCATGAACGGTTGAATCGCTACTTCACTACTACTTGTACTAAAATCACTACTATTTTACTCCTACACTAGTAGTAGATATTAATTTTATAGGTTGAGGTAAGGAAAAGCGTCATTGTATAAAAATATTATTGTTAATGGACCCTTATTTAAAAATGATATCCCAAACAGTCTTACAAATTTTCTGTGCTATACGAATTATAACGAATTTAGTTGAACGTCTTTTTAACTGAAATATAGCCGCTTAGAAAATGTCTCTTGTCCAATAAAGCATCGAAAACAAAGGCTGTGATATACGTATATAAATAAGAAAAACTCGACAAATCTAAAAGATTCCAAAGAAAATATCTGCGCTTCCCTCGGAAGATACTTAGCGACCCCCGTCCGTAGTGTGGAATTAACGAATTTGTCAACTGTCAACGTGTGTGGGGTCTTATTAGTACGGCAAGGGCCCTTCGACGATTATTTCACGGTGAATTTCTTTTGAACTTCTGTTCCTGCTAGAGATTAAACAAACGTCGATTTATAACTAAACACAAATACATGCCTACGTGAGAGTTTATAGACGAATGATTGTACAAAACGAATACATGCCTACGTGAGAGTTTATAGACGAATGTATCGTGCAGGTCGCGTAGAAAAGGGATCAGATAATTTAGATCAAAAAAAATATTTTAATTTTTTTGTTTTGTTTTTCTACACCCTCAATAGCTTAGTGAGAAACAGGCAGGACTCATCACCGGTCTATGTCGCACCCACTCCTAACACATTCCGACTAGTTGGAGGTAAACGGAAATATTGGTCACTAAAAAAAATGTCTTACAAAATGCCACATATTAGTATTTCTAGTTGCCTCGACTGGTGACAAAAGGGCTGGCTCGTTTTTTGCGCAAAGGATCAGCCTGGCTGTCCAGCGCGGAAATGCAGCCAGTATTCTTGCCACCATTCCACGTGGCCATGATTTCAATATTTATTAGTAAAAGGTAGCTTAAGTTCCTTATTGTTATTCTTTCTCAATAAAAAAAGAGCCTTATTTCAATGCCACATAAACGATTCATGACTTTTTTAATGACAACAATGCTTTGAAGCAATGGAACTGCCTTTCATTTTCACATAAGAAATAGTGTAGCATTAGGTAATTTTATACCTCAATCGGATTTATTTAAGTTGAAGTTATAGGTATTTCGATACTGATATTATTGTTCGGATTTGTCGGTTTTTTACTGAGAATAAATAAAATAAATCTGGTTACAAGTTTTAGTTTTCAATATTCTGGCTCGCAGGTGACGCGGTGCGCTGTAAGTTAATGCACTCGGGATCTCGTGAATTACTTAACGAGAACTTGCAACTGTGTAAGTGCTTTTTGTGATTAGGACATCACTTCATATCTTACATGACCCATAGTTCTCAGCCATACATAGTATTATTACTTTTAAAATACTTTGAATACCTTCTTTTTATAATATATGAATAAAAAAATTATAGTACTGTTTATAGTATCTGAAAGACTGTTTATTGTGGTCTTGCTTTTAGTCTAGTTGCTAATCCAGGGTGCGAAAATCTAGAGAGCTTATGCAGCTTCAGTTTTTCTTATACACACACAACTACTGTGCATGGTGATGAAAAAAAAATATAGACTGGAATATCAACCACAAATAAATAACAAAAAAAATACTAATCTCTTGTATTAAACCTGATACATACTACAATAGTCAAACGAAACATTTAGCTATCAGTCAAAACGTGCCTTTATTATGCTGATAATGGTTAAATCTAGACTAACATATAAGTATAAAATTCGTTATTAATAAGCCTCCCCAATCGATCTCCACTTTTCTCGGTATCTTGCCATTTTCTTCCATGACCGGCGACATTCTGGAACTCATCCTTCCTATAGGTATTTCACCTGCCTTCCTATATTATTCTTGCTATCTCTAGAATACCATTCTGAACTCCTTTTTATCCATGTTATACTCGTAGCATATAACAAATAACAATTATTTTTTATTTGTATGAGAAGCAGAAGACAAAGAATAATATAATATTTCATACGATTTTAATCCACGTACCGTTCCTCGTGATCGCAACTCACAACCGGGTCGCAGACGTTTACGATTCACTCCGCAGTGGGAAAAGATATGTGTTGTGTAAATGCCACTTAGGGGGTGATTTATCGGACCCCCACCACTACGCCGTACCCCGTATATCATATCGTATAGCTTTTTTACAGCGATGCTTTTTAATGACTTTTGCGTGTTTGATTTTGTTGCTTTTCTGTTGGCGCTAGGTACTTTTTACCCAATTGCCGATAGAAGGGTAAACTGAAAAACTCAAACTCAAAATTCATTCATTTCCACCCCCATCCGTCCGTCACGTCCCCACTTTTTGCCTCGGAGATCACATTAACCTAGTCTTCTCTCATTTATTTATTTATCTTTTTTTTTATTTTTTAACATTGTAATATAAAAATATAATACAAAACACTATTAAAAATTTATAAAAAGTAAACCCTTTTTATAATAAACACTAAAACGGGACATTTGAGTGCCCAAGCAACCGGTGGTCAGGGCTCCAGAGTGAGGGACCTCCTCATAATATGCGCGTTCTCAAGAATCACTGCCTTCTGTATCCAACAGTTAAGTGAAAGCTTCTTAAGGTGTTGGTCGAAGCTTTTCACTATAAGACCATTGACTGAAACAACTAACGGAACAATAACAGTTGACTCAATAATCCACATGGCGGTAATCACGTGAGCAAGATCCAAGTATTTTGATACTAACCTAGTCGTTAATATCATTACTATCTGATAACAATTAATCGTTACATGCTTAAATCATCATCACCCTAAGCTTGCCAATGCAGAACTGAACAGCATGGTTGGTTGATCCAGGCTCCAAATTCCCTCTCCTTTAAGGAGGCCTGGTCCTACTATACCAGGGTTTCTCAATGTGGGGTACGCGAACCCCTAGGGGTTCGCCTATCCACAGCAGGTGGTTCGCGACAAGATTTACGAAATGGTGGCTTGATAACTGATACCGACTCAGAAGTCAGAATTAAGGTTAAAATTGTCCAAAATTACTTCTAACATTGAATCCATTTGTGACAAGAAACAAGCACACCCATCACATTAATATTACAAAGACATTTCTTTTGGTACTTTATGTGTTAACTTTTATTCAAATAAAAACCTTATTTTCTTCAACGGTCAAATTTATTTTTTTCTTGGGGGGCAGGTCATTAGTTAGTAAGGGATTCGCTGTCACTTGGAAATTTTAACAGGGGCCGAAAGTTTGAGAAACCCTGTACTACACCATTGAAATAGCTTGACGACAGTGAACTATAACTAGGTATTTAGATGAAGTAAACGTGTTAATTTGGCCTTAAATTCACTGCTTCATTTCCTCAGCTTGTCCTAGATATACGAGTATATACCACATATACGTTTCAACAAATCCTCAGGCAAGGCGTGATTCCGGGGTCGGTAGTGAAGTGCGGATTTCGCCGAGAATCCCGGTTTACGATCCCGCTACCCCCTCCCCCTGCCGCCGGGGGTGGCTATAATAACGTATTATATGTTTTTACACGACTATACCGGACTCGTGTTAATATGGTGTCTGTTTACTTGGGAATTTGCTTTATTTTCAGCATACTTTTTTTTGGCTGGTTGGAGGCTTCGGCCGTGGCTAGTTGTCATCCTACCGAAAAAGACGTACCGCCAAGCGATTTAGCGTTCCGGTATGATGTCGTGTAGAGACCGAAAGGGGTGTGGATTTTCATCCTCCTCCTAACAAGTTAGCCCGCTTCCATCTTAGATTACATCATCACTTGCCATCAGGTCAGATTGTAGTCAAGGGCTAACTTGAAAAGAATAAAAAAAATGCATTTTCGACTAGCCACTGCTAAAGCCTCCCACCAGCCAGACCTGGACCAATTAAGAAACCTCAATCGGCTCAGATGGGGATCGAACCCGGGACCTCCGTCTTGTAAATCCACCGCGCACACCACTTCGCCATGGAGACCGTCAAAAATTTGTAATTTGTGCATTTGTTGTATTTGAACGCTTTTTTAACGTCCGTTAAAAATACTCTCGTGCGAATGAAGGCTTACATAATACGCTCTTGTGCCGCTATCTATATGTCATGGTAACAAAAATCTTGAACATCACAAAAGCGGCAAGCTCTTAGGGACTCCATCAGAACACTCAACGGGGACAATCTTCGAAGCTTTACCGATGCAAACAAACCACGCCAACATAAACTCACGACCCAATCTCTCGCTCACTACGCTCTGTAATGGAAAATGGAAACTAAGCAATCTTGTCTTGAGAGCTACGCAAACAACACGAAAATTGTGTGCTCCCTGAGACTCTGAGATATACTTGGGTATATAAATAACTGTCATCGCAAAAAGTATATAGCTATATAATTAAAGGCATATAGTCATTAACAACCCAAATTCGGCTTACTGTTCAGCACGAGTCTCCTTTAAGAATGAAAGGGGTTAAGCTAATAGTCCAACACGCTGGCCCAATGCGAATTGGCATACTTCACACACATAGAGAATTGAGAAAATTATAAGGTATGCAGGTTTACTCATGATGTTTTTCCTTCACCAATTGAGACACGTAATATTTAATTTATTAAAATGCACTAACTGAAAAGTTTTAGGTGCCTGCCCCGGTCTGGATTCGAACCTACACCCTCCGAAAGGAAAGTAGAGGTCATATCCACTGGGCTATCATGGCTCAAGATATATAGGGTGCAACTAAATCATACTGGAATTTAATAACGGTTAAAACTCAAGTGAATGCATAGATCTACTATTAAAAAGTGGACGCACGATCAGCGACCAAAAAACGTCCCAACTCGAATAAGTGCCAAACACAACTTCTTAGCACTCAATTCAAGTAGTCGCATTTGCAAATTCAACCTTAAACTCAATCCTTAAGGTTGAATTTGCTCAGAATTTGGGATTTTATTGAATATTTGACTATATTTAAAGGCCTTCAGGTATAATTTTCTTTACCAATAATTCTAAAACTGTCAAAGCAATATTGGCCAGTTTTTAAGTGAAATTTTCTACATGATTGTGCGTCCTTTGATTATAAGAGGTCAATGAGTGAATGCCATAGAAACACTATAAATGACTATTGACCCGATTACGCTACTTATGGAGAAACGTTTTTCGACTTTATGTGAGATATGTACATCTAAACCAATATTATAAATAAGTAGGAATTCGATAAATAAAAACATGTTTCGTGGTGTAAACTAAATCCTGATTGACTTAATACTAGTCGGTTATAAAATCGCAAACTCTTTCACAAGTACTTCTACTTATCGCGAATATTTATTAACTTTTATTATCTTATTATGCCTGAACCCAGTCATATCTGACAAATCGATACTTTTCTCAAGATATAATAAACAGTTCGTTATACTCTCAGACCAATTATTGTATAGTACCTGCCTCGCTAGACGTTACTTTTCTGTCAAAGTATATGATCAACGATCTAATGCGACTATAAAAACTGTCTCTATAGAATCGATGCTAAATAGTTGTAATCGTGTTCGTCGGTTAAAGAGCTGCGTAAAATACCTTTTTGTGTAATTTAATTGTTTAAAAAACGGGCAAAAACTTTTAGTTGAGTATAAGATATATACAAAATCTATGCTCGTTTTCCTCAGAAAATGACAGACAATTTTGTTCGTGACTATGAGTGCGATACAGGTCCTTCTATAATTGGTCTGAGGTTATACTCATAGTAGTTAGACTCAATGTATATAACGAAGTATGTAGGTACATAATGAGTGCACTTTTAATCTCCCACCTGAGCCCGCTAAGTGCATCGCTGCAGCGCTTTCAGGTGCACCAAGTGTTTATTAAAATTAGCAAGAACACTTTTTATTTATGTCCATTAAAGCGCTTTTTGCTTTACTGTCAACTTATTCAGACAGCTTTGTAAAATCTAATGTCGTAATTTTGTTACTTACTCGTAACTTACAGTTCTGTCTCCAATCAGTTGGGATATTTGCTACTAACTACTTATAAGGATTCGTGGCATACTTTCGGTGGCAAGACGGAGGTCCTGGGTTATATCCCCGGCTGGGCCGATTGAGGTTTTCTTAATTGGTACAGGTCTGGCTGGTGGGAGGCTTCGGCCGTAGCTAGTTACCACCGTACCGACAAAGACGTACAGCCAAGCGATTTAGCGTTCCCATACGATGTCGTGTAGAAACCGAGAGGGGTGTGGATTTTCACTCTCTTCTTAACAAGTTAGCCCGCTTCAATCTTAGATTGCATCGTCACTTACCATCAAGGGGTAACTTGTTAAGAATAAAAAAAAATATATACTCTTATAAGATCGAAATACAATCATACTACCTTGAAGTTCAAATAGTAAAGGTAGCTAGTAGGTACACCGTACTACCACAGTATAACCTAACAGCTCAGTTACGTATCACATACTAGCGGATGCCCTCGACTTCGTCCGCGTGGATTTCAATTTTTCACAAATCCCGCGGGCACTATTGCAGACTTTTTTTTAGGACTTTTAAACGGGAACAATTCTGTCATACATGATTTTTGCGAAACTGTAACCGTTTACGCAGCGCAAGCAGCGTAAGCTTGAAAAAAAAAACAAAATATACGCATATTTTTAATTTCCCCGCTCCCCAGAACCCATATTTCGCAAAATCTTTCTCGGCAGCACTTTAAGTGGGGGGGTGATATTTAATTCAGGCCCGCAAAAGCACGTCGCCATAAAAATCCACGTGATACTGTGCAGATGAGGCCAGGGACGGACTTGATTTTATTTTCGTAAGTTATTTTTTATATTTTTAAAAGTACAGTTTACTTGCGAATTACCTACTTAGATGCGTTGTAAATTTGTTATCAACAATAACACTTATGATTGTATAATTATTTGAACAAATGCTTAAACAACTTTGACGACCTCTGTGGCGCAGAGGATTTACAAGACGGAGGTCCTGGGTTCGATCCCCGGCTGGGCAGATTGAGATTTTCTTAATTGGTCCAGGTCTGGCTGGTGGAAGGCTTTAGCCGTGGCTAGTTACCACCCTACCGGTAAAGACGTACCGCCAAGCGATTTACCGTTCCGGTACGATGCCGTGTAGAAACTGAAACGGGTGGATTTTCATCCTCCTCCTTACAAGTCACTCACTTACCATCAGGAGAGCTTGTAGTCAAGGGCTACCCTGTAAACAATAAAATAAAAAAAAAATAAACAGCTACTGCTATTCAAAAACACTGGGTACATACACATTCGAGTATATGAGTATATAATAATATTAATAAGAATTTGTCTGTACATTCAAATTTGACCCAGTTGCCAAATCTGTTAATTAAACTTTATGAAAACAATGGACTTTATTGTACAAACTAGTCTATATCACAAAAATTCAAAAAATTTCAAACTCAAAATATATTAATTTTTAACTTTGACTAACAATAAAACTGCAACAGGTTAATCTCTATTTAGATTGAAGATAATTATAATATTTTTATTGGATAATTACTGTATAATTATAATATTTTTTCATAAGGTAACGAGTACTTAAGTTCCATCAATTAGAAGCTTCCAGTTCATATAATATGAAATGTAAGTTTTTAAATATCATTGTCATGATTACAATGTCATAGAGAATCAGTTCCCTCAACACGAAGTTTATTTAATTTACGTCGCGATAAAATCCATGTGACGATGCGCAGACGAGCGGTGGCCGAATTTGGTAATCTCATTATATTAATGTCTCTTTTATTGGCAATCTCTAGTTTACGGCCTCGGCGAGGGCTATGATTTGGGGCAATCTGATCTGACTGTTATTTTTGCATGGCTATTATTCCTCTCATTTTAATGGAATCAATAGAGCATTTTCCCTCGAACTCCTCAAGAACAGGCCCCATTTTGATAACATTTTTTTAAGTTTGATTTAAAAAAAAAAACATCAAAATCGGAGCTGTTTCTGATGACTTGTGGAATATGCTTGTTTTATGTTTTCATTGACTCGCCTATTTTTTTATTTACGCATAGTTTCAGAAAATTTTATCATGAATGAAAAAGATCAGCAGCTCGAAAATTAGCATTAAAGTCAGATATACTCGTAAGTCCTAGTCAGAAACTATTTAGATGCCTATAACTTTGTTCATAGTACCTTATAGAAAATACAATAATATATTTTTCATCCAGAAAAAGAGTATAAGAAGTAAAATAAAAATACATAAAGAAAATACAATAGAATAGTTTTCATCCAGAAAGAAGTACAGGAAGTAATACAGGAATTAAAAATATAATAATATTCCTACAACTGTTAAGTTTAAAACCAGTCCGGCCCAGAATTTTTTCCGGGTTCCGTATATCCGGGATTTATGGTTATAGCGCGCGCGGCTTCGTTCAATCACAACCAGCACTTCTGGTTCTCTGATGCACGGAGATACTGTATATTTGAACGCTCCTCTAATGGTACGCTACTATACTGTATTAACGAGGTCTAAAACTATAATTCACTTTATTTTGAAACACTAAATAAATAAAAATATAAATAAATATACTTAAACAATACACATCACTATCTAGCCCCAAAGTAAGCATACAGAGTAGCTTGTGTTATGGGTGCTAAGATAGTTGATATTATAATATTAATATACAATTATATACTACATATAAATACTTATATAACGTATAAATACACACAGACACTGGAAAACACCCATGCTCATCACACAAATATTTTCCAGTTGTGTCAAAAATTAAAATTAAATGGATATTTAAATTGAACTAAGGTTTTTTGGCATTTTTGTTATCTGATCGAGCAATATTTTATTTATCTCTCTATCTCATTATCAATTTCTGCAAAAGTTGATTGCTTGTTTGTTTCTGGTACAATCTGGTGGCGTTCTAGGAAACATCGGAAAATCTTACATAAAAGTCGCTTGGATTCCTTATGTAGATACGTAGTTTACTGGATTAAGTTAGCGTGAATAAATAAGTGAAACTAGTAATAGACAGTGTAGAAGCACCCAAAAGCTCGAAAAACGCCAACGTCATATGAATAGTTTTTAAAATTGTAAACAAACCAAAAATGCACGGGAAAGTTTGACCCAGCCTTCATAATGCCGAGTTACAATAACTTCAACTAAACACTAGAACTAGAACTAGAATTAGAAAGAACGCGACTCCGAAAGATGCACAGATTGTCTGGCATACACACAGGTACTTAACCTGTGTGTATGTCAGACAAACAAAACGATGTATACATTCCGTTTTTCCTCTACGATGTGCGAACCCCGAAAAAGAGAATAGACGCAATATAGACGTCACCACTCGCAATAAACAACAGAATCCTAACGGTTATGTCTCTTGATTACGAGATCCTATAAAAATCTGTGAAACTTCCAGACTATTGTAGCTCGCTTCATAGTTTATGTGCCCATAACCCGTAACTGCGCATGGAAGAGATGAAAATCTAACGTTTAATGAAAAATACTTAAACGCAATAATATTTTTTCAACTAAATTCGATCGAACTCCTCAGATTCCAATACTAATGATCGAATAAACTGCACATATAAATGTTTTATGTAATAAAAATTTAACATGGAAGAGATGAAAAGTTTAAAGAAATAAATAGGAGAGTTTTTTTTAAATATCGATGTAATGAAATGGATAGAACTATTTTTTACGTCTGAAGAGACTTTTTGCTCATGTTTCTAACGGCATATTCTAATGAGAGAAGCGCGAATATTATATCATTGTAAAATAATGAATCACATAATTTATGCTTAATACTCCTTTATACTAAAACAGGTTTCAACAATATATTTAAATGTCATCTGGAAGATACAAAATAAAATCACTGTCGATAAAGTATAATAAAAAAACATACGGTCATACAGCCGAAAGTAGAACCTCCTCCGAAAGTAGAAGTCGGTTAAAAACCACAGTAAGTACTTACTCGTAAAGTAGAAACTCACAAAGTCATACAGTCACAAAGTTCACAAAACCTTATTTATCCATAAATGTATCAAAAGAATATTAAAGAATTACAGTAGGTAAGTAGATACAAACCTACCCTAAGCAGTCAGAAACTCTCAACAATTAAATACATCGTTCTTCGCTCCGGGGTCGCAAGGACCGAGAACACAATTTAAACGCACCCCTCCGCGCCTGTAATTACACTGTTAAGTCTCGGGACTCGAAGATTTTACGCACTTGGTGGACTTACGAGCGTTACAACTTGCGGTAATGGCTGCTTTGTTTTGTTTATGGTTCAACCGCGGCCGCGATATTGTCTCTGGTCTCTTTAGACGTCATTTTGTGTAAATTATTAATTCGTTTGACAATATATAAATACAGAATAGTGTCTGAGAGCGACAGTGTATGCGGCAGAGAGACTTATTCTATATCGATGATAGAAACGTATAAAGCATTGATCATGAAACTGTTATATAACGTTCATATAATATTACAGCTCTTATGAAATCTAGTAGCCGTCTATGAAAACGGTGTTATAGTGCACGAGTGTATACATATACACTTGTGCACTCGCAAAAACAAGTAATTTTCTATCCCCTGAATCTAGCTATTTAGAGAGATCAAACTTAAAGTACCGACGACTTAACATGTTTTACCGGTTTCTAAACTTGCGGGTAAAGATTTAACCACAAAGGCAGTTTCATACATATACCTATGTTCTTTAGAGAACACTCTGCTACATATAAAACTTAAACTATCAAATCAAATTAGTACATCATAATCATTATAATCAGCCTGTTTAATCGCTAACTAAGGGAACAGGAGATCCTCCAGAGGATTTGCAGTATGAGCTCCAAAGTGGGTATTAACCCACCATTCTGCTTCAATGCGGATTAACGAGCAACTACTTACTACAAACTATACTTATACGTCTATACTCTATACCATATTATACTGAGAAACAAAAGAAAAAAGAAATTATTGACTTACATTACTTTCTTTGCAAGTGATGCGAAAACATTTTATTAAAGTTCTACGCAACGTTACAGAGTTCCCAGTCTACCTTCAAATTACCAACTCAAAAACAACCATTACAAGTTACGCAAAAAGAAATACTTCCCTCAACAGACGAAACGAACCGAACGAAAGCTGAAAGCTCGCAAAAGGAACATCTTCACTAAAAATCTGCTCTCAAAGATGGACGACTAACGAGGGCTGCGAACTCTGATTTCCAATTCAAAGGAAAATTGCGATCCATAACGGGGTGGGGGGGTCGTGGGGAGGGGGACCCCCCTCCCGTTGCTATGCGACGCTGGGGTGGAGCCGCCGCAATCACGGCCAATGGCACGACGGATATAAATTGGTCTCCCAACGCGACACTGATGTGAAACAGAGACGGGGATACGAACCAGTGAGGCGACCTCAGTCGCTCTAATGAAGTCGCCGGTCGCCGGACCCCTTGATTGACGGACTCCGCGGCCCTTTTTCGAAATGCAGCACCTAATTGCTAGGTATCGGTATTCGGAGCCGTGATTTGTTCTCGCGATAGCACGTCGCGCCCGCATTGGTCCTTCGCCATTTTCCTGTTGATTACTGTATTGTTATGTACCTATTCAGCCACATATTGCGCTGATTTGTATTATGTATTTATTACACTACACACATATTGGTTAGTTATCGATTACCAATGAATAAATCTTGAAATAAATTACCAAAGTTTGCTAGTTTAAAATTGGAACGAAAAGCTTTCTCTAAATCAATCGCTTTTCAAAGAAAACGTTGTTAATGTTCGATTGATTTTGATTACAGGTTTAATGATTCAATAAAAAGCCTTTATGATTATTTTAATGCAACCTTATCTTTATAAAAAAAAATCGTATTATTAATATTATAAATGTATAACTCTGATGTATTTTTATCACAATGCTAAACCGATTTTGATTAAAATTTTGATTTAAAAACAATTTGGAACAGTAGATATAGAGAATGAATGGTTTTATGAAAGTCCTTTCATGTCTTGTGTCAGGGAAATGAAAAATACAATGCTTTTGTTATCAGAAAAATGATCGAATTCCGGCCGAAGTCGTTCACAAAGGCCTATAATTTTAACGAACACGCGCAAAGTATTACGATCTGAAGAAGCTAAAGAAATCCAGAACAAAAGGGGCGATATTAAATTCCTCATCGTGGAATCACGATACATAAACTGGTAATGGTCGCGGATATAACGCTCTATAAATTTTTGTAGTCCGGCTGCGGAGTGCGCGGCGAATCCGTAATGCGGGGCCGGACTTGGCAGAGATTACGGGCGTGTATTAATACGCGGACGTGCGATATCCGCATATTCAGGGCTGCCACACGTGGACATAACTCTATCGAAAAAATACTAAGTCTGTGTTAAAATTGTGTTTATGTGTGTCGCTTTTATTAGTCTTACAATATTAACGTTTGATCTGACACTGTGGACTTACACATTTTATGTGTGTAGGCTCTATATATCTATAATTTGTATAGCCTGACTGCTATACAAATTATAGATATATAAAGCCCTTACACGTTTAATTTGTGTAGGCTGTCTATAATTTATAAAGCCTGACTGCAGAGTGCGAATCCGTAATGCAGGGCCGGACTTGGCAGAGATTACGGGCGTGTATTAATACGCGGACGTGCGATATCCGCATAGAAACGTGTTTATTTGTATTGCTTTTAGTTTTGCAATGTTAACGTTTGAGCAGACATTGTGTACATGTTTAATTTGTGTAGGCTGTCTTTATATGTCTATAATTTGTATAGCCTGACTGTGGAGTGCGAATCCGTAATGCGGGGCCGGACTTGGCAGAGATTACGGGCGTGTATTAATACGCGGACGTGCGATATCCGCACATTCATATTCACGTGGACGAGATTTCTTTTAATTTTTAAAAACAATGACGAATTATTTGATACAGGATGTTGAATAATTTATGTGATTATTTTATACAAATTATTAAACAGTTTATAATTTTATATTCCCAGTAAAATGTCCCAGCTAAACATGACGTTTAACTATTTTCGTAATGATTCCTACTACCTACTTAATAATACCTACATCTTAATGATTGATCTATAATTATTACAGTAGGTACAAGTACATACGAGCAGGTACTTCTGATATTAACGATCGCAATTTGTCTCATATGTTTTACAAAGTTTACACAATGTGTAATTTGTGTAAAATATTAAATGACCATTGTAAAACTGCTAAATAAAGGAAGATTGTTATTAATTATTTTTTTGTATTAACATTGAAAAAAATATAATAGTAATAATTGTACCATGCGAAGTATAAATTAATTTAATTTTTAAATTTTAACCGCAAGCAAAATTACATTTGCGTGTGCATTTTTTATAACTTAATCAGCATTCAGCAACCCTACTGAGTGAAGACGGGCTCATCCTCACTCAGCCTCACGTGTCAGAGGATCGATACTCTGATATCCGAGACTCAGATTACATAGCGACCATATCATGCGGAGTCGTGATACTATGATTATGATAGTTTTACTCCTTGTGGAGCTTTGATATACATAAATTGTTTATGTAATATCGCTTGTTTATAGTATTATGTAGTTTATATTCCTTTTATGCAGTGAAATGTAAAGCGAAAATATTACAATTGTAGCAAGCGCACGGCGTTGCGGCCTCGAATACTTTCCCGCTCGCACACTAACTATCTGTTTCACTCGCACCGTCCCCGCTACGCGTCATAAAGGAAACAATGGGACGACATCCTATATAAGCGGGCGCACTGAGCCGCGGAAGGCAGTAGCCAGTTAGCGGCCGTACTGGTAGATAGCTCTCTGCAGTCGCCAGTATAGTCGAAGTAAAGGCAACAGAGTACGATAGCCGCTGCAGTCTGCTCTCGCGCCTACAACTAGGAACATAGGCTTTAGCTAGATTTCGTCACTCACTATAAGCTAGGAGATAGATAGCCACTGCAGTCGTCTCCGATGCTTCAGTAGGGACGTAGGAAAGTGATTTGTTACCTTGTACTTTATGTAACTGTGTATCTGTGCATACTGAACAATATACTCTGTTATCACGGATTGGCGTTTTCTTATATCTACCCTACACAACCTGTTTATATCATTAGAGCCGTGATATGCCCTCTGCCTTCGATTCGGAGGATAAAGGTTTGGATCCGGAATAAGTCATGTGTCTCAAACAGTCGAGCAAAAACATCGTGAGGAAACCTGCTCCTGAGAATTTTCTTGATTCTCTGCGTGTGTGAAGTCTGCCAATTGACTTTAGGCGTGGTGGACTATCAGCCTGAACCCTCTCATTCTGAGAGGAGACTCAGTGATCAGTGTGTATGGGTTGTGTATGATGATGGTGATGATATAATATTATTATTTTGTCTTCTCGACTTTAATGGCAACTGTGCTCATTTTAATAGCATCGTTAAAACCAATAAAAATATGAAGTTTAGGCAAGTTAGACCGTACATTTTTTAAACGAGACAAGCAGATATCCGCGACGTAGTCTGCCCTTGGGGCTCCTTAGTCCGGCCCTGTCGCAATACTTTTAAAACGTTCTTAGTAGACGCCTGCTTACTATGAACTCCATGCCACATTTGATCTTTGTATACGTCTAGCGGTTTTTGGAATGGTCTTTCGCTTTTATTTAATTGTATATAGATATATTTGGTGTCTGTATATAGATACATTTGATAGATATATTTGGTGTCTACGTTTAATGAATATAACTAAAAAATGTACATAGATGATTTTTTTGTCTATTGTATGAAGTATCCAATTTTCAAATTGGTTTCTTTTGTCTACAGGCGAAAAACCTCACAAATGTCAAGTATGCGGCAAGGCATTCAGTCAGAGCTCCAACCTGATCACCCATTCGCGCAAGCACACCGGCTTCAAGCCGTTCGCCTGTGACTTATGCGGGCGGGCCTTCCAGAGGAAAGTGGACTTGCGACGTCATCGGGAGACGCAGCATGCGGATTTGAGGCCGCCACAGCATATGCAACCACCGCATACTGACGTGCATGGAATGCATCCTCCTGAAATGCATGTCGGAGATCGGATAGGTGAGAATTATAAATTCCTCATGGATTGTCTATTAATGGATTTAAAGTCTAAAATCAACTAGCTGCTTTAATATGGAGGAATAAAGTAACAGTTGACGAGTGGTAGCTACACGGAAATAATCGCCGCTTATTTTTGACAAATAATATTTTTTATAGAAGGAAAAATTAAAGCTCTTGCTCTATTAATTGAATAATATAATTAGGTTTGTATGTAAGAGATGACGAGTGGTAGCTAGTCGTAAATAATCACCAGTTGCAAAATCAACTGGTGATTATTTACGACTAATGGGAATTTTTGGACACGGACCGACCAATTTTCCTTTTAAGACCGACCTTCAGATCTATATTACTAATGATTTTAAACTTATTTCGTGGTTGTTCATTATGAATGTTATTTAAACGGGTACATACCACGATAAAACGACGAGGTTGATAAAAAAAAAGAATGAGAAAGAGGGTAGATCGATTCTGCCCCTAACAGCTGACTTCACTTCTCATCTCGCAACTTTAGTTCCGTCGTGACCACGATCCATGCAACTGGGTCGAAATATCGACATTAAAAATCTCGTCGTTTTATCGTGGTATGTACCCGTTTAAATAACATTCAGATCTATAGATTCCACAAGAGGATTTAAATATATTGCAAAATGTTAGTGTTGTTGTTGTTGTTAGTGACAATATCCACAGTAAAATTGAGTCTTAGGTTTGAAAACAAAGAAACATCCGTATGTTTTAAGCATTAAGGATTTAAAAAAGAATAAAAGCAGGATAACCCTTTTCTAATTATGTATTTCTTCAACAGATATGCGTCCCCCGCACCCCGATCTTCGTCAGCCTGACTACAGAATGAGCAGTGCAGTGCCCCCCCTCCAACCGCTCCCCTCCTGAACCTCAACTGCCTTCGCGCCCTGGCGCTAAGGCATTATCTACTCTTATTGTAAGTGTTTGTAACACCTTGATAACGTTTAGATCGTACTACGGGTGTAATGTATTTTGTGATACCTTACAAAAACTGAGGGCCTAGCCAAGTTACACATGAATTCTGTTTCTACAAACGTTATCGTTTCAAAAACTCATACATTTATGCGCATTACAATCGATGTCACGTGGTCAACCTATCAATCAAAGATTTTAGTACTTTAGCATTTTTAGAAACAGAAAAAATATTTGCCATATTTTTAAATGTGACCAATATCTCCATTCCCTCCAGCTAGTCGGAAAAGACCGTATTAGGAGTGTGTGCGACAATAGTCCAATGGGAAGGGGATGGAACTACAACCCCTCGGCGATGAGTCCGAGTTCCGATCGCTTTAGCGTTGAGTTATTGAAGCTTATATTAAGTCATGTGTAACTTGACTACATGGTGGTGGCCCTGGTGAGTTAAGTGCCATTCCAAACCACTTGTAAGCTAAAATATGATAATTATCCCAACTTAATAAAAATATAAGAATGTAATACCAAAGACACTAGTCTGATTTAGTGGATTTTATGTTTAAGTACAAAGTTTACACTAGCATTACATTATATAAAAATAGTTTTGAGTCGTGTAAATTTTGTGTAAACTTCATAAATATTTTATTTTAATGTTATTAGTTTGGTCAAAACCATGTATCATTTTAGTTTATTTTGTTAATTAATTAAACCAGTGAACTTATTTAATTTTTTAACCGACTTCAAAAAAAGGTGGAGGTTATCAATTCGTCGGATTTTTTTTTTATTATTATATTATGAAGCATGGGTATTACGTTAACCAAAGACTTAGTCTAAAAAACATAATAATGTAATTAATTTAGTTTCTCTATAATTTTCTGAATCCTTTTTAGAAATGTAAAATGTTCCATTTAGATAATAATGTAAATTATAAAAAAGTCGTAAATTATTTTGAAAATTTTATGTGAGTTATTGATCTCAGTGTTAAAGCACTTGCAGTTTATTGTTATCATTTACTATTTATAATTAAAAATTTTGGACATAAGATTGAACTGATCATGAAAGGTAAAATTATCACATCGTAAATTAAACGATTATAAAAGTATTTAAGTAACTTTTATTTTTATTTTGTACATTTCCAATTATTATGTAAGGAGATGGCATTCCGAGTAATGTTTGGTCCATAATAAATATTTAAATTTTTACTTGGAAAATATTCCAATGTTAAAATAGTTTCGTCATAAATTCCATATTAATCATTCCAAAGATTAACTAAAGAATAGTTTTGACTTACATACGAGTGAATAGAGTTTGTTTAAAACATTCCAAAATAAATTCACAAAAAAGTAGGTATTTTAGTGATTTTGGACAAAAAAAATCTATTTTTAGATTTTGAAATTAGACAGAAATATCCCTGTATAAAAAAATTAAATAGTTTTTAAAATTCTAATAAGCCAAATATATTGCTTCTGTAAATTATTATTGATGCCATAAATGAAAATATTAAGGTAATATTTACATTTTTCCTTTGCCACTATTAGCGTAGGTAACCTAAAGTTACAGAATATACTTATTATGTATCATTGTATTATATGTAATTGTAATAAAATGCCGAAATATGCTTGTAAATAAGCCCACGTTACTGTGTCTCTTTGATTTGTACAGTGAACATTGTGAAATCCCTTAAGCCAAAAATAATAGATAGGCAATTACTGTAAATAAATTTTACCAACTATAAACTATTTGAGTTTTATACGTAAAATTGTATACGATATACTTTATTTTATTGTGACTAAAATAAATAATGTATCAAGAATTAATGTGTCAATTTAATCACTCTTAGTACATAAATCTAAACAAACATTCAAAATTTGTGGAACTAGTTAGTTATGGTTATACATTATCAATAAAAAAAGCTTCAGTTTAGTAGTTCAAAAAATATTTGTTTTGTTACAATCAACGATATCTATAACTATTTAAAAATAACTAAGTAAATTTATAATATTTACAATTGTAAATCATTTCAATGTTCGTTCCGTAATTTCTTCATTGTTTTAATTATAAGATGTTTGTATGTAATATAAATGTATATTTAGAATATATAAATATTTAATGTATCGAGATTTTAAAACAAATTTAGTACAATGTTATTGTGTAATTTGTGTAAATATTGTAAAAGATTGTGTAAGTGTAAACAAAACCCAAAGACGAACGTGCAATCATTGTAACTTTTATTGTTTAAGTAACTGTCACTTAAATATATAATGATGTATTTTATATAGTCGTTTTGATTTATTTCACCTTTTAAACTCCCTAAGTGTTTTCAATATAGTCTGTGGCTTAAAATTGACCACTGATTGCATAGCATGACCCATGATTTGAACTCAGGACCTCCTGGACTTATAGCCATGTCATCATCATCAGGCTGAGCTTGAGTCTACTCTTAGAATTAGAGGGGCTAGGCCAATAGTCCACCACGCTGGCCTAATGTGGATTTGCAGACTTCACACACGCAGAGAATTAAGAAAATTCTCAGCTATGCAGGTTTCCTCACAATGTTTTTCCTTCACCGTATGAGACACGTTATATTTAATTTCATAAAATGCACACAACTAAAAAGTTGGAGGTGCATTGCCCTGACTGGATTTGAAACCACACCCTCCGGAATCGGAGGCAGAGTTCATATCCACTGGGCTATCACGGCTGTAGCCATGTGGTACTTCGATTCTCTTTCTACAAACGCTAACACTTTGAAAACTAAAAACATGAATAGCAATGACAGATTTGATCGATAACTTGATCACGTGACCTATCGAAAGCAAATGTTATTCACATACGTTATTTTAATTTTTAAAGCGTTTTCGATTGCAGAAAGAGAATCGACATGACTTCAAGCCCTGGAGGTACTGAGTTCAAATCATGGGTAAATTTTACCACTGATTTCATAGCCTATATAGCAGATATACAAAAATAGACATCGCTTTCATATAATCGGTCGTATCGTCATCAACCCATATTCGGCTCACTGCTGAGCTCGAGTCTCCTCTCAGAATGAGAGGGGTTAGGCCAATAGTCCACCACGCTGGCCCAATGCGGATTGGCAGACTTCACATACGCAGAGAATTAAGAAAATTCTCTGGTATGCAGGTTTCCTCACGATGTTTTCCTTCACCATTTGAGACACGTGATATTGAAATTCTTAAAATGCACACAACTGAAAATTTGGAGGTGCATGCCCCGGACCGGATTCGAACCCACACCCTCCGGATTTGGAGGCAGAGGTCATATCCACTGGGCTATCACGGCTCTCTGTGCCCTGGAGGTACTGAGTTCAAATCATGGGTAAATTTTACCACTGATTTCGTAGCCTATACAAAAAATAGACATCGCTTTCATATAATCGGTATTAATTCATTATTGTCAACATCAGAGTAAGTAACGAGATTTGTGAGCGAAGTGACTTCTCACATTACAGAGGGTCGTCACTCGGCTGAACTAGTAATAGAATAAAGGGAACCAACCATAGATTTAATAGAAATCTATAGAACCGACATACTAACATTTATGCGTTTTAACGTTCTCGTACGATGTCGTATAGAAACCGAAAGGAGATTTTTATTCAACTTCTAATAAGTTATCCCCTTCCATCTTAGATTGCATCAACACCTTCAGATGAAATGGTAGTCAAGAGCTAACTGTTTATGTATAAAAAGAAATACTGGCGAATAAAATCAACTTTAAAGAAAGAAAGAAAGATAGAAAGAGAAAGACTTTTACTTCGTCTACGCCTGACAGAAATCGGTAATGCAGTCTAAGTTGGAGTGCTTGCCTATAGTATGGCAAGTTTGTTGACAACACTCCCGTGATATGCGGGCGACGGGCGGAAAGACTGCGCGGGAGTGAAATCGTGCGTTTTTCATTCATCGCTACACGCCCCCCGCCCCGCAATATCGGTAGTGTTACGAACGAAGTTGCCAAGCTATAGTAGATACCTATTCACTCTTGAATTCACCTTGAAGGTATACAACAAAGACGCTAAAACTTAGCATTAATTTTTCCGGGATAAAAAATAGTCCACATTCATGCTCCAAGTTCTAATTTTCATGAACCAAAATTCATCAAAATTGTTTCACCGGTTTAGCCTTGAAAAGATAATATGTTTGTGGATACTGTGGTTTTGACGGCCTCCGTGGCGCAGTGGTTTGCGCTTTGGATTTACAAAACGGAAGTCCTGGGTTCGATCCCCGGCTGGGCAGATTGAGATTTTCTTAATTTGTCCAGGTCTGGCTGGTGGGAGGCTTCGGCCGTGGCTGATTACCACCTTACCGGCAAAGACGTACCGCCAAGCGATTTAGCGTTCCGGTACGATGCCGTGTAGAAACCGAAAGGGGTGTGGATTTTCATCCTCCTCCTAACAAGTTAGCCCGCTTCCATCTTAAACTGCATCATCACTTACCACTAGAGATTGGTAAGTTTAGTAAGTAAGTTGGTACACCTCTATCTCACAGAGCACGTTAACCCACAGGTCCCGGTCAGTGTAATGGTAATTATCACTGCGCGTTGTATCGGTGAATATAAGCTCCAAAATGCCTTCTGGTGTATGGAGTATGGATGGCCCATCCATACTGTGGGCTATTAAAAAGACTCAAGTTGATGATGATGAATTAGTTGTCGAAACAATAATACAGCAAACGGATGTTAAGGCATCGTAACAGAGCAATACTACGTAAGGCATGCAAAGATAGCATACGCAATACGTTGTTGGATTTACCCTAAGGCCCAGTAGATATTGAGCCCTAAGGCCCAGTAGATATTGAGCCCTAAGGCCCAGTAGATATAAGCCCTATTACGCCCAGATGTTAGGGAAGATCATTCATGACAAAAAAATGTGGGTATAAGAAATGATAACGAAATTTCACCAATTACAATATTTACTAATTTTATCACTTTCTTCAACTATATATAGTTGAGAACGCTGCACTCGAAATTGTAGACGAATACATATACCTAGGACATATGATCCAGTTAGGTAGGTCCAATTTCGAGAAAGAGGTGAACCGTCGAATCCAACTCGGCTGGGCTGCATTCGAGAAGCTTCGCGACATCTTTTCGTCCGAAATTCCTCAGTGCCTGAAGACAAAAGTCTTCGAACAGTGCGTGTTGCCAGTGATGACCTATGGTTCCGAGACTTGGTCGTAAACTATGGGCCTCATAAGAAGGCTCAGAGTCACACAGCGGGCGATGGAACGAGCTATGTTAGGAGTATCTCTGCGTGATCGAATCAGAAATGAGGAGATCCGCAGAAGAACCAAAGTCACAGACATAGCTCAACGAGTTGCGAAGCTGAAGTGGCAATGGGCGGGGCACATAGTTCGAAGAGCCGATGGACGTTGGGGTCCCAAAGTGCTGGAATGGCGACCCCGCACTAGTAAGCGCAGTGTTGGCCGACCCCCCACCAGGTGGACTGACGACATCAAGCGAGTCGCAGGGATTCGCTGGATGCAGGCGGCTCAGTATCGTGATGTTTGGAAGTCCCTACAAAAGGCCTATGTCCTGCAGTGGACGTCCATCGGCTGATATGATGATGATGATGATGATGATCACTTTCTTCTTTTTTGTGCCGTTTTCATTGTTTAATTTAAAAGTGAAATTAACAATTTATCCCCAAGAAAATAATACAAAAGCCAATAAATTGTACATTATAAATGGTGGGTGCAGAAAAATGGGGCGAGTAGTAGTACTTTTGGGGCCTCTATTGTACCAAGACTACAAATCCGATACTATTGGGACTACGTTCATCGGCTTTCAAAAATTATACTTACCCCTCCCATTATAAACTTTTATAACTAAACTTTAATTTATAACAGGACTTTTAAACGTATTAAACTTATCAACCCAACCCAGCATTCTTTAAAGTCGACAGAAAGTAGCGATTAGAAAACGATTAGCTAGGTAGCGAGATAGGTAGGTAGTGAAATTGAACCATTAATCTAATGAGTAATCGATCATTACACAGCAAACACGGCAGCGGACAAACATCGGAATCGGACCTATTCGATTAATATCAAATCGCTAATCGATATCATTGTTAGGTGATTGGAAAATGCTAATGGAATAATTGTATCGTATTTTTAACTTGATTGCTGTCTCAACGAATGGTAAATCTATAGGTAAGTATGTATCAGTCATGAATATTAAAAGTTAATAGCCTTGTATCCGTGATAGCCCAGTGTATATGACCTCTGCCTCCGACTCCGGAGGGCGTAGGTTCGAATCCAGTCCGGGGCATGCGCCTCCAACTTTGCAGTTGTGAGCATTTTAAGAAATTAAATATCACGTGTCTCAAACGGTGAAGGAAAAACATCGTGAGGAAACCTGCATACCAGAGAATTTTCTGCGTGTTGTAAGTCTGTCAATCCGCATTGGGCCAGCGTGGTGAACTATTGGCCTAACCCCTCTCATTCTAAGAGGAGACTAGAGCTCAGCAGTGAGCCGAATATGGGTTGATAATGATGTTGATTAGAAAATTAGTTGAGAAGTTTTTTTTATTTCCCTTTTCGGTATGGGAATCATTTTGGTAAGTCGAAAAACGCAGTACAAACAAACAAACAAACTCTTCAGCTTTATAATATTAGTATAGATTAGTAGGACAGTAGGTAAAACATACCTATAACAGTAGTTACAAGCGAACGAAGTCGCGGTTCAAGGGGAAGTATAAAAGCAACAAAAACCCAGTTGGATTTGGCAATAAACCGGGCCGCTGTCCCGGGGGAGCGCGGCGGACGCTAAACGCCTGTTATCACGCACTGCTGCGTATTGGCCCGGCCACGCATTGTTGCGACAGGCACGCATTCTGATACAAGAAACTTTAAAATAATTATTATATTATCTAAAATAAACAAAACAAAATATACGGTAAAATATAGAAAACGGTTGTAAGACCTGTTGGGCGGTGAAAGGGACGGATAGTAAACGAATGCATGTGAACGAAATGCGTATGTTGAGATGGATGTGTGGTGTGACAAGAATAGATAAAATAATAATAATAATAAAAGCCTTTATTTACTGAATTTTATATACATAATATTATTGTAATATATCATTGACACTGATTCTTTTCTTCAGCTTGCCCTTGGGCATAGGCCTCCTCCAGACACTTCCATAGTTCTCTATCTCTTGCTTTCCTTCTCCATGTGTCTCCTGCTGTCTGACTGAGGTCATCCTCCCATCTTTGGCAGGGGCGACCTCTTTTCCTTTTTCCTATCCTAGGAAACCACTCTGTCACATCCCTGGTCCACTTATCCCTTTTATCACGCATGAAGTGTCCTGTCCACTTCCACTTAAGCTTCTTAATTGTTACTGCCACATCTCTGACCTTGGTCTTGCTTCGGATAGTAGAGAGTCTGACTTTGTCTTGTTTTTTTATATAAAGCATGCTTCTTTCTAGATTATTTTGGCATGTTTTCAGTTTCATAATATTTTTCTCAGTCAGACCCCAGGTTTGGCAACCATAGGGTAGGCATGGTAAGATACAGGTGTTGAATACTTTAGACTTTAGAGATAAAATAAGGAATTAGTAAATAAGAGGAAGTCTGAAGGTGGCGCCAGTGGCAGAAAAATTGAGGAGTAGAAGGTTAGCTTGGTATGGACATCTAATGCGTAGGGAGGAAAGTCATATTACTAGAAAAATGTTGAATGTGCAAGTGGAAGGGCATAAGAGGAGAGGAAGGCCAAAGAAGAGATGGTTGGATTGTGTGAAAGAGGACGTGTGTGTAAAAGGAGTGGATGATGAGTTGTAAGAGCCGTGATAGCCCAGTGGATATGACCTCTGTCTCTGATTCCGGAGGGTGTGGGTTCGAATCCGGTCCGGGGCATGCACCTCCAACTTTTCAGTTGTGTGCATTTTAAGAAATTAAATATCACGTGTCTCAATCGGTGAAGGAAAACATCGTGAGGAAACCTACATACCAGAGAATTATCTTAATTCTCTGCGTGTGTGAAGTCTGCCAATCCGCATTGGGCCAGCGTGGTGGACTATTGGCCTAACCCCTCTCATTCTGAGAGGAGACTCGAGCTCAGCAGTGAGCCGAATATGGGTTGATGACGACGATGAGTTGACGAGTAATAGAGACGAATGGAAAAGATTGACATATTTTTCCGACTTCACTTAAGTGGGATAAGGGTAAGGAGATGATGATCATAATATTATCTAAGAACACTATTAAAACTAAAATGAGAAAACAATAACTTCTTAATCCAAAACGTCTAAGCAACTTAGGGTAAGTTAACTTTTCAATAATTATTGTCATTATCAACCCATATTCGTCTCACTACTGAGCTCGAGTCTCCTCTCAGAATGAGAAGGGTTAGGCCAATAGTCCACCACGCTGGCCCAATGCGGATTGACAGACTTCACACACGCAGAGAATTAAGAAAATTCTCTAGTATGCAGGTTTCCTCACGATGTTTTCCTTCACCGTTTGAGACACGTGATATTTAATTTCTTAAAATGCACACAACTGAAAAGTTGCAGGCGCATGCTCTGGACCGGATTCGAGCTTACAGCCTCCGGAAGCGGAGGCAGAGGTCATGTCCACTGGGCTATCACGGCTATTCAATAATTATATCTAGGGGTATTTATCAAATTATCTTTGTTTATTCAAGTGCTTATTTATGAACACTTCTCTGCTTGTTATTTATACGTGCAGAAATATAAATAAATATTCATAAATTATGTAGATGTTTTACATTATACCGTCCATATGGCATTTCAATGGCTCGACGAAAGAAACGCGGATGGACACAGCCAGATGCTGAGTGAAATTCTTCTACAATCATATCTCGCTAATTGTAACTCATTTTAATTATTGCTTTTTGTCTCTGTAATGTGTATTCTAACTTAATTTTTCTTTTTTTCTATCCCTTCTTCTTCTTCTTTCTTCCTATGTTTATTCCTACCTTCTTATAGGAGAAAGGATATGGAGCTTAAATTCACCACGCTGCTCTAAGATGGCGGGATGATAATGTTTAATCTTGTAACAATTACTGATAATAATGAAAGGCAACACAGTTTAACGTTCTCTCCGAGGTCCAATAATTTTCACACAGTTACTGAAAAATTCTCAAAAGAAAAAAAGCTTCCACAGCTTTAGACAGGACTAGAACCCAGGACAACTTGATAAGAAACCACATAAACTAATCACTGGACCAACGAGGCAGTTAGTAAGTTACTCTTACTATGTGCGCTGTAGCATGGTGCGGGTGACAGTTGTCTACGACGTTCATAATACGTACTATTATCGTGATCCCGACAAACTTTAAATAGTGAAACGAACTGTCACCCGCACCATGCAATAGCGCACGAAGTAGTGTTTATTATTAAATTTATTCTCTTTGCACAGCTGTAATACGTGTTGTAGGTATGACGCAAAGCCTTCTGCGTTTGTCGCTTCAAGAGAAAGTATGCAATGAATTGCGTTGAGACAACACGCGGTTCCATGGTGTAATGGTTAGCACTCTGGACTTTGAATCCAGCGATCCGAGTTCAAATCTCGGTGGAACCTGAAGTTTTGGACATTGAAATTTATCAAGCTAATATTTTTATATGAAAGACTTGTGATTTATCTGCAAGTACAATCTCGTTGAGTAAACCACCACTGAAAAGGAGCCGGGTCATGGGTTCGATCCCGAGACTGTACGCACAAAGCCCAACATCCAAGTACGACAGGAGCCCACGAACGAAGCAGAAGAAGTGGTCTTTTATTGCACAGGCCAGTCCCAATGACAACCTGCTCCTCTTTGAGTCAAGTCCAAGCATCTAAAGCCAGATCCAGCACCAAGTGACCTACGCCTAACATAGTGGCCAAGTGCGGAAAAGACCCAGGAACGAAGAAAACGAAGTGGACTTTTATGGCACACGCCAGTCCCAATGACAACCTTTGAGTTGGGAGCCAAGGGAGACCTGCCAAGCATCTAAAGCGACTCCAGCACCAAGTGACCTACGCACAAAACCCAACATCCAAGTACGAAAGGAGCCCACGAAAGAAGCAGAAGAAGTGGTCTTTTATTGCACAGACCATTCCCAATGACAACCGGCTCCTTTTTGAGCTAGGACCAGCACCAAGTGACCTAGGCCTACCAAGTCTAGAAAAGACCCAGAAACGAAGAAAAAGAAGTGGACTTTTATTGCGCAGTCCAGTCCGTCCCTTGTCCGGTCAGAATCGCCGCTCATATATAATTCAGCATCACCCACGTGTGCTCGTACGCAATCAGTATTGTGAATAATAGATGCGCAGTTCGGCGGACGATGATTGCGCCCCCCGCGAGATTCGCGAAGATTTCGCCCCCAATTTACGGTAATCCTGCTTCGGCCACGAGACGAATGTACTGGACATGTTTTTCTTAGCATTTGTCTTTTTAATGTTGGCCCATTTTAAGTAGAACAAGTGAAAACCATAATAGCTATTTGCATCACAGGGGCCATAAGAGCTTCACTTTTCACAGCACGCTAACATAGGACGATGTGTTGCCAAAGTCTATTTTATTCTGAATATTATGGCTAGTGGTGTGCACTTCGTAAATGGAAAAAAGAATTGCCTACCTTGAAGATTCAGTACAAACCTGACTTTAAAATTTTTAACCGACTTCCAAAAAGGAGGAGATTCTTCCGTTACTGAAAGAACCACAGAAATTTAGTAATATAAACGGCTTGAATTAAAACACGACACCGGATTGGCACCGTCTTCAAACTGATCAGAAGGTAGCACATAGGTAAGATGTTATTTTTTGCTTTTTAGTTTAGGGTAATTTTTGAGTTGGAAGTCGGGTGAATTTTTTTTAATTTTTTTTTTGTACAATTTAAACGTACCTATAGCATTGTGGCAATTTATACATACAACATAAGTCAACCATACGCATATTTAAATCTTTTTGTCTATAATTGTTGCGAAGCGAACCAATTTAATAATTAAATGCATGCAATTAACACCTATCAATGTCAATGAGATATTTTACCTTAATAACGAGTAACAAAATGAAAAATTGAATAATTATGCTAACTCACAAAAATGTATTCATTATTATTTAATTAACAAATATAAAAAGGTGACACTGACAACTGTCAGAAACGCAGTCTCTGAGCAGCCGGATCTTAGTTATTCGTAAGATCCTAAATGTAAGTATAGGTCAGGCCATTTGTTAATGGCTTAATCACTAAGTTACCACTAGCTAGACCACGACCTGCGAACTTTCGATATATTGGCAACATTTCCAACGTCTTCCTTTCACTTTGCACTTTGCCATATGACGTCATCGAACTTTTTATGCGAGTGAAAGGTTTAGTCTTATACTTGATTTTGGCGAATTAGATACGCGGTTCCATGGTGTAATGGTTAGCACTCTGGACTTTGAATCCAGCGATCCGAGTTCAAATCTCGGTGGAACCTGACTTTTTAATTGATGGAATTTTATAGCGTTGCAAATTAAAGTAAACACACATTTACTAATCAGAAGAATATGGCTGCCTAGTTTGTAAATGTGTGTAAATGATATTAAGTCTGTGTAATTATTTGAATATTTTTTTTATACTAAAGCGTATAGTATCTAAATTGATTATTAAATAATCTATCATTTATCATCATCGACCGCCAGTCTATCTTTTTTTGTTCACCAGTCAGACCAATTGAGATAACCTCAATCAGTCCAGCCGGGGATCGAACCCAACCTATGTCTTGTAAATCCACCACGCATTGTACTGCGCTAACGGAGGCCGCCTCTTGTCTCTCTTGTAAGGACTTTCGAACACCACAGCCTTGAGCCGCCAGCATCCAAAGGCAACCATGTACTTCGCACAATGTTGTCGTTCCATACTTGTGTAACGACAACCTATAGGGGGTCACCATTCAACTTTGGGACTCCATAGATATAGATTTGATTTGATTATTAGATACTTACATATAAGTAGTAGGTAGACTGGTAAATTTTTTGGTGTGAAGTACCTAATCAATAGCATTACTTACGGTATTACACATTTACATCTGACCTCAAGACCTGGTCTAGGGTTCGATCCGCGCCCGTTTTACTAATCAGAACACAGGATATTTGCATAGTTAGACATAAAAAAATAAAAGACCGCCTACAGCCTTTCTTGATAAGTATTGTTTACTAACAAAGAAATTAGAAATGAAGTTAGAAAACGAATTTCATTTCATAACTTATTTATTTTAAGTTATGTAATGTTATATAAAATATATTAACCATATTTAATCGTTATAAGCTTATTAATCAAATTTATTTTCATTAATTTAATAACAAGTTAATTATATTAAATATTAGGTGTGAAATAATTAGTGATGATATACCATCATTTTCAATTGGTTTGTTAGTAAACAGTACGCGTCAAGACAGGCTGTAGTATAATATGTGATTATTTTATATAGAAGTGACGTCACAGGTAAAAATAAAATAAATGGGCTGTCACATTGAGATGAAACCACGAAGCCAATTCTATATGAAAGGCTTATAATCCAGTCGGTCCAATTTCATCACGATATCACTTTCCGATATCACCCTTCCACAATAGCGCCGCTATCAAATTTATTCAAATTGTACCTTGTCGTCGCCGCAATTTTGTCGCACCTGAGCTAGGGTTGTCGACACTTTGTATAAGCGTAACCGTGATCATTCATCGACGAATGGCTGTCTGAATTCAACTAATTTGGTCGGTGGGTCAAATTTTTTGTAACCAGTATTTTTTTTTATTTATTTAGTCTCTCATTATTCCTGCAATCTGTCGTGAGACATTCAGCGGGATTTTAAGTATTTGAATTAGCGTGTTTGGCGCGAAATCCAGTGATTTGCCCAAATATATGTAGTGTCTATTTCATGACATCTTGTGGTGCTCGGTCTCTTGAGCCTTTTGAAAGTTGTATCAGGTTTCTTCATCATTAGGTTCCTTGCAAGTTGATTTGGATGTTTACGAATACGCTTTTGGTATGTTTTCATTGAGTGTGCAACTTCTGTCTTTGTAGTTTTCATTTTTAGCTCACGATGCAGGCGATCATTTTTGTTGTACCAAGGAGCATTGGTAATCATGCGCACCATACGCCATTTGTTTCTAAAACCTGTAACCAGTATGGTTAAAAAAATGGTTTTGGGCTTAAAAAATTAGTATTTCTACTTAGGGTAATTGCATACGTTTTTATAATAAACTCTCTCTTTGAAGCCATGTCTCTCAAAATGTTCAAAGTTTTTATTAACCGCAAGCTTATTAGAGTGTTAATGATTAAAATGATATACAACTTGGTGTTGAATTGCACTATTCGATTGTGTAAGTACACAATCAACAGTGCAATTCAACACCAAGAATTAAGTAGTCCTAGATAAGATTGTAATACGTAATTATATTTTTAATCTGTGTATTCTCAATAAATAACGAATATATAAATAAATGGTGGTAAACAAATCATGGCTGACTTTGTTTTGTGCTTTTCTCAGACCAAGGCGCATTTGAGACCCTCGTAACTTTATTTTTCGACTTTAATTACTACTTACCATTATGGGCTCTTCTCGGAGCTTAACTTTAATTCAAAGTTTTCGACTTTAATTACCACCATTAAATCATGACATAACTTGTCCTTTCAAAAGTGCTTGTAAAATAGGCCTAGGTAATTAAAATAATAATTAAATTTTGAATTTTAAATGTTAGTGTTAACCCACTCCGAAGTGTGCACAACATTTCTACTTAGGGTACCTTACATTAATAACATACTTCTGTACTCAGGGTAAGCAGTGCATTAATGAATCTATGAAGTGCAGGCCACTGACTGTCCAAGTGTCCACCTCAAAACTACATTATTTTTTGTTAAGTTGTTCTCCAACCACATGAAAATTTTTAGATTATTGAGAACATACTGATTTTTTTTATCATCTGCTCAACTTTATGTTCCAGTTCATTTTATGCTGATTTTGTGAAAACTTTATTACCTACACTACAGTACAGTATCTACCCATAATAGATTATATTAATAGTTTGCACAGTAAATAAAAATTCCTATACTGAAGGAAAACTTTTTGTCTACTTTCACATTCCCAAGGATAAATAAGTCTGTGACAACCCTGGTTTCACATATTAGTCAAAAACGAACCTTAAGTACATAATTATAGTGTTGAATTTTGAATAGCAAGAAACCTTTCTCAATTCCGAATAGAGCAATATATGATTATGGATAGAAATTCTTATTCCACTCAAAGTAACATCCGTTTTCTCTTAGCAGTGGTTCACGTTTAGGCCAATGGATTTTCGACTTTATTTTTAATGGCATAAGGGTGACTTGTTAAGTGCATACGTAGTGTCTTGAGAAAGCAAAATGGAGATGCCCGGAGTACGTCTGCGAGTCCTTTGTATCAACGCGTTTCGCTAAAAGCTAGACGACGTGATCTCTTGGTTTTACGGGTTTTTGCTGAATAAGAGTTTTGCTTAATTCATTTGAATCGTCGGATGGTTTCGCGATGCCTATTTAAAATGATGAGAGATTTCTATGGAGAATTTATACTACATGGTTAGTTATTTGCAAAGTAACATTATGTAGGCTTTATTCTTGTAACTATACTATATATATATATATATATATATATATATATATATATATATATATATATATATATAGCCTATAGCTTTCCTCGATAAATGGGCTATCTAACACTGAAAGAATTTTTCAAATCAGACCAGTGGTTCCTGAGATTAGCGAGTTCAATCAATCAAACAAACAAACTCTTCATCTGTATATATTAGTATAGAAGTATAGATATTCACTTTATTGCACAAAAGAAAAACAATAACAAAGAAAACAATAAAAAAGACATAGTACACCTATGTGCAAGGTTTTCGTAATTTTCATTTAATTTTTTTCATTAAAATTAATCTAACTTCATACATTCTTCCTTCTAGCTGAATATAGTCTGTCTGTCTGTCAGCAAAATATTGTAAATCTAACGAATTGTAAAATGATGATTTTGAACGTTAATAAATACGCAAACGCATAAATCTGTCTTCGTAATCAAACATCAAATTAGGAAAGAAAAGAATATAAATTGCTTTAAAAATAATTTATATAAATACCTAACTCAACAGGCATTCTACAGTGTAAATTAGTATTTAACTTGATATTATAGTTATTTTCATACATATTTTAATTGTAAAGATGTAAATTTTAAATGGTGAAATTGTCATTTGAATCATTAAATATTTAATAAATAATTTGCATGCCTAATTGGCAAGATACATTTACCATCTACATCTACCGACCACCTTTATAAATAATGCATGTATCTGCAAATAAATAAATTGATTGATTGATTGATTGATTGATTGATTGATTGATCTAATCGTGGCTACTTTTAAAACAGAATAAAAACAATATTTATATTGTATGTGTATGTATTACCTAACAATTTAAAAATTTGAATGCATAAAAAATACTCGTATGTAAACTAACACATGCTTTGACATTAAAAAAACCGTCACGCGACCGATAAGATGAAATTCCTGAGGCGCGCGCTCCGGCAATTTTTCCTCTGCAGCCAATAAACGAGTTTTGTAACGTCTGCAAAGTGTAATTTCACGTTCAGCGCTCGCAAAGTTAACTTTGCCGAATTTACATAAAGATGGCACGACCGGTGAGTTCGCGACGCATCGGAATCAAGTTAGGGGCGGAGTTACTTTAAAACTGTCGCTTAGTTGAGACGCCGAATCCGTTTAGAGTTTTCGTGAGTTACGATGTACGTAGTGATGTGCCACGAGCGCTTTATCGATATCGTTTTGAATTTCTAAATTACCATATTTCATCACTCTTTCTAAATCTACTGTAATACTATTATTATCGCTGTATTTTTTTAATGACAAGTTAACTACATTAATGCGCGTTGGGATACCATGGTGCCGGAATGGCCGGCTCAAGGTCAAGGTGTTTTTGGAAATCCTTAGTAGAGAGTTATGAACATCGGCTGGTATTGATGTTGATGATACACTGTGATCGCACAGATTAATAAGTAGTCATGCAGTATAAGACGATATGTATCACTTCAAAAAATCACCGTTAAAGATTTAAGTTTATGGGTAAAGGGTTACCACGACAACATGATTCCTGATATTATCATCCCAATAATATAAAGATCAAGCAATTGAGGCCCTGGATCTTTGTAACCTCTCACGAAACCACAATAATCTAGACTCCGTAGTACCATACTATACTTACAAATTACTTGTGGTAATGAGTTTGGATGTAGTGCAAATGTGTATAGGCAAGCATTTGACAATAGCCAATTGACAGACAGCGCATTGTTATGTAAAACTGAAGGAACATTATTTACCGAAACAAACCTTCAATGTATGGATGTATAATATTGAATAAACGTGCTTGTTTTGTCATCTTAGAACACAGCCGAAGCCAGATGGACTTCCTGAAGTAGATAGTTGGTCTGACAAACTTTCAGTTTTACAAAAGGACAAAGTCTAGTCTAACAGGCTCTCGCTTTGTTATATCGATGCATCTAATTTTTAACCGACTTCTAAAAAGGAGGAGGTTCTACGTTCGGCTGTATGTATGTTTTTTTTTTTTATGTATGTCCAGGGATAATTCCGTCATTTGTGGACCGATTTTGAAAATTCTTTTTTTGTTGTGAAGGGTTTGATTCCAGGGTAGTCCCATTTTTTTCATGTCAGGATCTGATGATGGCATCCTGGAGAAATCGAGGGGAACTTTTGAAAATCGTAGAGACGGCTAGTGCGTTTGTTAGTGTTTCCATAAGGTATTTTAAATCACTACAATTTTATGAAGGTCTGGAGTTGGTCTGATGATGGAGCCGATACACAGACGATGGAACTCGTCAACGATTTACAGCAGGTACCTTTTGTTTGGGCTTAATTTATTTGTTTTGATGAGAACTTTCCACCTAGATGGGTTGTGACTGTATTAAGGGTCTGATGATGAAGACGAAGGACAGTGAAGAGAACTCCTCGACGGTTCACAGTAGCTACCTTGTGTTTGGACTTGATAAATTTGTATTGATGAGAACTATCCACCTGGATAGGTTATGACTGTATTAGAGGTCTGGTGATGAAGATGAAGGAGAGTAAAGGGAACTCCTCGACGGTTCACAGTAGCTACCTTGTGTTTGGACTTGATAAATTTTATATTGATGAGAACTTTCCACCCATATGGATTGTGACTGCATGGGGTCTGGTGATGAAGACGGAGGACAGTCAGTTCACACTCAGTAGGTGTGCTAACACTAAAAATTAAAAAATAAAAATTTTAATAAAAAAATTCAACCGACTTCCAACTCAAAAATTAACCTAAGATGTTATTTTTTGCTTTTCAGTTTAGGTTAATTTTTGAGTTGGAAGTCGGTTGAATTTTTTTTATTAAAATTTTTATAATCGATGCATCTAATTTTTATTATCGATGCATCTAATTTTTATTATCGATGAATCGTTCCCGTTCTCATCCCTAGCCTCCTCCAGAGGCGTCCAAGTTGCGTATTGAGTTACGCGCCCTCTCGGTCCAATCGCATCAGGCCGCCACCGAAGCCATTATAGTATCCATTGCCGAGACGTCGTAATCTTGCTATTTACATAATGGCACTCCCGCTGCTACTGTTTGTTGCTATTGCTCTTTAATAAATGGATTTCTGTTAACGTTATACCTGGCCACGCTTTCGTCTTACCTTGTATCTATCTTATCTCTTTTTCCTTGCCCCACTTAAGTAGGGTTTAAAAAATATGACACTCTCTTCCATTCATTTTCATTATCAACTTAAAATCTACTCCTTTTCAGTGTAAAAGGAGTAGATTATAAGTTGATTGACATATATCTTTCACACACTCTAACCACCTTTTTTTCCTTCCTCTTGTATCATTTTACAGGCAATTTCAACATTCTTCTGGTAATATGACTTTCAACCCTCCACATAACATTTTCATACCAAGCTAACCCTTTATTCTCCAACTTTTTTGTCACTGGCACCACTTTCATATTTCCTCTTTCTATCTATCTGTTTACTCTTATCTATCTATATCTTTATAATGGTCTAAGAGCCATTGATAAACAGACCTTCAGCATTTTGTAAAAATTCATCCGCCAATCCTACTATTGGATAATAGGGAGTTTAGAGCATGATGGCTTTGGGAGTCTTAAAAGAAGCATATTTAAAAGAGCCAGACCCTTAACTTACTAAACTTACAAGGCAACATCGAAAATGAATGAATGAAAATTGTTACAAAGACTATCAACTGAGGAAATAATCATCATAATCATCACAGCACCCCAACTAATGGTGTTTATAATTTTGGCAAAGAAATAGTTAATATTCTGCATTAGTATAAACTAATTTTTTTCGGTATTCATAAAAAGGGGATGAAACCACATCCGCGTGATCTACGCGGATACGGATACAGCTAGTAGAACTCTTGATAAATCCACAAAATCATGCATGGCAATAACTGATGGCAGCTGCCATCAGTTATTACGCCATGCTATCAATAAGAATCCATAGTACCTACAAAGAAATTCACTTAGGTACAACTCATTTACATGTACACGTAAAGGAAAGCACTGAGGAGTGAGAACACATCGATAAATATATTGGCTGACATTCTATCACACGCACATTCTTTAATAACAATTCTATCAGCAGTTGAGTGCGGTAGGTCTACCAGGCGTTTGGGAAACTTTGGACATTCTTGATGGAACAAACAACTTCTCAATCAAAGTTAAATTATTGTTATATAATCAAATAGGTCGTGTAAGAGGTATGTCGATACATTTGTTTCTTTTTACAAGCTTTTATTAGACTTGCACTGTTAGTAACACTACTAATTTTTGTCACACATCACACGATGTGCGACAAAAATTAAAAGCTAAAGAAACACGTTTTCACTTCAGAAACACTTCTTCACGTTTGATTGAATTATAATTTGTTATAATTGTAATACTAGATTGTTTTTGTTTCAATATGTTATTTTCGGTTCATTTACTCTAACGGTTATTTAATTTAGAATAAGAAACTGGTTTGATGACAGCTCAACTGACATTAGATTTACTTCTGTAAATGTACCCACATCCAAAATACATTTCTATACACAATTGCTTTTGAATCAAATAATGGTTAACGGAAATCTCTTAACTAGGACACCTAAACATTTCTCACACATGGACTGTCAAATTGATCACGGGAGCTTCAGGACTATTAAACTAATTTCACTCAAAACTCATTGGTCCTAGCGTCCTTATATTCAAGGACTGTGTCTAACATGAGACGCTTTTGTCGCTTTAAGGACCAAATACAAGATCAGGAAGGAAAAAAGTATTATTGTGTTCCCGATTTTATCTGGCCAAATTCATAGGAGATAGTCACCGTACTTCGGTGGGCGTATTTGAATGTGCCCCCCCGTAATTGATTCGTTGCGGTGCCCCCTGAATTTCAATGAGTGATTAAACTGATATAACTCGACCCAACGTGACGGCTGTAAATCAAATCGGGCTGAGATGGAGACGCTCGGAAGACGGCACTTTACTTCGCTGTCGGATAAATAATAATAAATAATAAATAAATGAGAGACATAAAATAATGATCACGTAAACATCGAGACAATCCAGCTACTCGACGTTACGAATACAGTGAGAAGACAAACGGACTAAACCATTTAAGTTAGTGTTTAGTGACTAGTGATAGTGTAGTGTTAAGTCCGTGCACTTAACATCCTAGTACCTACATGGAAGATCACAAACATGGTGAACAAAGTGACCTAAAAACGTAATAGATAGTGAAAGACTAAGATTAAGTTTTTTGACATTATTTTAGTATAATAATAATATATTATAAGTTTAGGTTAAAGTTCAATTACTAATTAGTCACATAAGTAGGCTAGATCGTAAAATGAAGTACCAAATAGATACTTTACAACTGAGAAAAAATTAAAAAAATAAATAAATAATGATACGGAAAATATTAACAGCTCATGTAAGTGAATAATACTGCCTATACCACTAAAATTATTATAAACGCGAAAGTTTGGATGGATGTGATCTGCCATCTACTATTTAAACGCCTTTAAGGTAAGAGATTATGCATCTTCTAGGCAAGCTTGCTTCAACTTAGACCACATGCTTTCCATCACTCGAAAGGCGTAATTGTAGTCAAGCGTGAACCTATCTTTTCATTTAAAAAAAAAATTGTAAGGTGCTTCGTGCAGTAGGCGGCTTTATCGACTACGACTAATTGTATCTACCTAAATATATAAATACGTAGGGTCTTCATTAACAACCCATATTCCGCTCACTGTTGAGCACGAGTCTCCTCTCAGAATGAGAGGCGTTAGGCGAATAGTCCTCCACGCTGGCCGCTTAACATACTAAGATAAAATTTGTCACGAAGTTAGTTTATAGTTAGTAGAGATCCGCTATGAAAGGATTTTGCGACAAAGCCGGACTAGCAGTAGAATTCATAGACGTTATAGGGGCACCCCCAGAGGATCATTCAGCCGAGTGAGCAGCTGAGTGTCGAATTTAACCTCTATTTGTTTGAGAATTTGACACTTAGCGGCTAAATGATCCCCTGGGGGTGCCTCTACAACGTCTACGAATACAGGCGTCCACTAGTTTTTTTATAAACGTATTTCTGTTTTGCTGATGCTTCGTCAGTTTGTCTGTAAAAACTGTCTGTGTATGCAAATGCCTCATGAAAAGTGATTACTGAGCTAAAAAGTCGATCGCATAGAGTTAAATACAACGTCGTAACTCGTAAATACGACGAACCGTAATATTTATGACAAGCTTACGACGTTTATGACAAGCACTCCCATATTAAGTGATACAACGATAAATTTTATTTTGCTTAACGTACTTTAATGGAATATGTTCTTTTTGAAAATCATTGCTTTTCCTATTTTGAAGATATCACAAAAATCTGATTTTGAACAACGCCTGCCTAAATATTAAGGCAAATATTATAATTTGCGATACTGATCTTTGAATACAAAATCAATATTTTGAATTGTTGTAAAAATAATTCGTATATTAGGAAACACAAAGAGAACCTTGAAGGGTTTCTTTAAGAGAAGATCTAAGTTTCCCTCTTTTAAAGAAAATGTGAAAATGAGCCATGATAGCCCAGTGAGCCGTGATAGCCCAGTGGATATGACCTCTGCCTCCGATTCCGGAGGGTGTGGGTTCGAATCCAGCCCGAGGCATGCACCTCCAACTTTTCATGTATGCATTTTAAGAAATTAAATATCACGTGTCTCAAAACGGTGAAGGTAAAACATCGTGAGGAAACCGGCATACTTGAGATTTTTCTTAATTATCTACGTGTGTGAAGTCTGCCAATCCGCATTGAGCCAGCGCGGTGGACTATTGGCCTAACCCCTCTCATTCTAAGAGGAGACGCGAGCTCAGCAGTGAGCCGAATATGGGTTGATAATGAAAGAAAATGTCCTGCAATAAAATTACAAAAAATTGCACTGCTTCTTTACTTTCTTAACAAAACTTTTTAATCTTTTATTATTCCTGTCATTAACCAATATTACGAGTACATTATTATCTCAGCGATATTGAGAAGGCCCTATTGATCTTCCCTCTTATACCTTTTCCACCCCTGCAATGTTTCTACTGAAAAAGTAATCAATATAAGTTATCGGGTAATTACAATTAGTTATCGAGTGCAAATTGAAACACATAGCCGGTGCAGCATCGTGTGGAATGGAGGCGAGGTAGCGGGGTAGCGAGGTAGCGAGGTAGTGAGGTAGTTAGCGCGAATAATTGACGGTGCGGTATTCTCATGGGGCGTACAATATGGGGCGGTAGCATGCTACGTCGGTGATATCTGATTTAGTCGCCACTACCTAATGTATAAATATTGATACTGTTATCAACTAAACGCATAAATTGTGAGAATTTTAAATTAGTTTTGGAAATTCCTACTGCGTTAGAACTCATATAATTTCCACACCATTATTAACCCATATTCGGCTCATTGCTGAACTCGAGTCTCCTCTCAGAATGAGAGGGGTTAGGCCAATAGTCCACCACGCTGGCCCAATTGGCAGACTTCACACACGCTGAGAATTAAGAAAATTCTCTGATATTATCTGATATATCCTCCTTCACCGATTGAGACACGTGATATTTAATTTCTTGAAATGCACACAACTGAAAAGTTGGAGGTGAGTTCTGAATCGGAGGCAGAGGTCATACCCTGGGCTATCACGGCTCTCTATGTCATTCCCACAACTACAACGAAACTAATGACATCGAAAACTTTGAACTCTTACAAATGGTTTAAGGCGTGCCAAAAAATAAAATTTACTACTATAACATACCTAAGCACTTTCTTTGGATGAAGACTAAAAATCAAAAGGAATTCTAATGACAAATCTGTAGGTATTGGGTGAAAAGTATCAGAAAAACCACGCTCTAATACAAACTGGCAAGCTTTGGGTTTTGACTCTGTTACCATCACAATACGATGATAATGATAATGATTGGGACCCACGGCTTTACGTACTCACCGAGGCAGGGAATGTAACGTCAGCAATTTCCCAGCTGAGATTTTTTGCTAAGAATTTGTGAGAAGGAAGAAAAGCTCAATACTTCTAGAATTCATGGACGTTGTGGGGGCGACCCCAGGGGATCGTTTGTTAGGATCAAAATTCAAAATTCATTTATTTCAAGTAGACTTAGTTTACAAGCACTTTTGATACGTCAGTTGACTATTTGTAAAGATTCTACCACCGGTTCGGAAGGCAGGTTCTGCTGAGAAACCGGCAAGACACTCAACAGTTCCTCTTTTTAAAAAATTATACAATATTATTATTTACAATTGATGACAACAACTACAATCTCTTATAGTTTTACTTCCTATGTGAAGGTGGAAGCTAATCCAAGGACCTCCAAGCATCTTTATCATTAAGGAACTCATCAATGGTGTAGTGACCTCGACTAAATAAATGTTTTTTTTAACACATTGCTTAAAGCTATGCATTGGCAGATCCATCACAGTTTTGGGGATCCTGTTATAGAAGAGTACACCCAAACCTACAAAAGATCGAACCCAGGGCTTCTGATGCCATATAGAATAACCACTGGACAAACGAGTTATCGATACATACAGTAACTTTATTACGTCAGTAAAAATATAAAGAACCCACAAATGGACTACGACACTTAAAGGCTCTATACCCCCGAGAATCAAGGTGCGTGGAAGCAGAAAATTATGCAAAGAGCCCGCCTGGTCAAACGAAGGGTACTTTTATGACACTATCAATTTTTTATGCGACACCGCGATACAAATCAATCATTCTTGATACTTTACATTCGGTCTTGATACTCAATCATCATATTTTTATATTGGTGTGTTGGAGGGACATTTGAGGTTGTGATATTGAATTTCTTTTTTATGTTTAACAGACTCCTGTAGGAAGGTTATGTTTTTTAACCTTATGTACTCGTATGTATGGTATGTGGTATCATATGGTGGTGTATATAATTTTCCGTGTTGGTTCGGAGAAGTACGCAAATTGGAAAATATGAAATGCTAACTCAAACTGAATTTGGAATCGAACCCGGGACCTCCCTGTTAACCAAGGCAAACTGCACCAGGTCGTCAAAAAAAATCTCGTATATCATAGGGTATCCTCATTGGCTATCCAAGTTATTTTCCAGATGAATGTAAAACTTTCTTTTTAAAACAAAGATCTGATTTTTTTAACAAGAAGTCTTTAAATAAGTAATTCAATTTAAATTTTCAAATTTCAAGTGGCTTCATTTACAAGTGTTTGAAATATCAAGGTTTTGAAATGTAAATATTAGTAACTAAGTAAATATAGTACGGATTATAATTTACGGATTTAACTTGCGGATCACAATAAAATAAAATTTAACAAATAACACCTTCCTTTCTGAAAATAGTTAAAAACAAATAAGGTAGGATCCAGGATATAATTGTAAATGCAACTGACAGTATTATGCAAACAACCACTAAAGATTATGGCCCATAACCTAACCGTCAACGTTTACGACGCTAGCCTACGCCTAAAGAAGGTGCATTTATACGATACGACACGACTAATATCCGACACGATATTCGCCACTAAGACCATTTATTAGAACTGGTATCCAAAGCTGCTTTAGTAGTAGTAATACTTACCAAATTTGGTTAAGCAGTGAGAACAACACGAACGGAGACGGGGAATGTTAATCGTTTGTCAAGGAATTCTCCCATTGGTATCAGTCCAGGGATCTGCTCGAAGTTTTTATCTCTACCATTCGATGGACCTGGCACCCGTTACTGGCACGTTGATTCCTTGGAATCTATACTAATATTATAAAGCTAAGGAGTTTGTTTGTTTGAACGCGCTAATTTCAGGAACTACTGGTCTGATTTGATAAATTCTTTCAGTTTTAGATAGCTCATTTATCGAGGAAGGATATAGGCAACATATTATCCCCGTATTCCTACAGGAACGGAAACAACGCAGGTGAAACCGCGCGACGTCAGCTAGTACTAAAATATTCGTCTCTTAAACTTACATGTAACAGCAGACACCTAATTTGAATCTTGAATATCTAAATTAAGTTATTTGAGTTGTGTATGCTACTTACATCTGTCATGAAGCCATTGACAAGCATAGTGAAGCGCTTGGCATTGCAGTTGATGTGTCGAAGGCTTTTGACCGGGTTCGACATGAGAGCCTTTATGCAATTTTCCTCTCTGGAGTCCCCTCTAGCCTTTGTGATTGGATATCACATTTCTTGAGTGAACGACCATTTCAATATGTCTTTAGATGACAATATTGACATTGTCTTACGAGTAGCTCTCATCTCTGCTAAGTCTTCCTGCAACATAATATAAATGATTTGCTTAAGTACGCTATTATTATATTTTGGTATGCACGGTATGCCAAATATATTAAGAAATATTTATTGACGAATAATGTTGACATATCTTGTCTTAAAGAAAATCACTAATAGATACGTAAGTTTGCGCCGTATTGTAAGTACTTGATGTTGATAGGTGATAAGAATGCCTACATTGGTGACCTCCAATATCAAGAACAGAGGTTTTGCCGCTACTTTAGTGCCCGCAACGAGCCCTGAGGTAGGCTTAATACCCCCTACTCATAGGTGTAGCGACGTACAGACAGAAGGGGTCAGCTGCCCCCTTCACGAGCTCACCTCCACTAATGTAAGAACTAATTTAATTTGAGATATTCTGCTCCCCTGTATAAATCTTGGCTACGCCGTATCCGCTACCCTATAGTATATCGTTTGATCGATATCGTATCGCACAATAGAACGAAGCTCAAACGATATCCGTTCGATAATTATCGCCTATACCGCATTGACGACACCCGCGGGCCCCGTGTCGCGGAGACGAACACTTTAATACCGTGTTTTATTATTCGCTGCAACGACTGCCATTATACGAATTGCTATCGTTTTATATGAACGCAGATAAACGCTATTGCTGATCGGTTATTCGGTTTGATTCGATTTCTGAACGAATACATTCCGGCCATATTTATAAGGAAAGATAAAAATTGTTTACTTACTTACGAGATGCTTACGAGTGTAAACAATTTTTGAACGAATCTACACATTAACCAAAATGTTTAAGCATATATGAGGCATTTTTTTATAATCTATGGCCTAACGGCTCTGGGTTCTAGCTTTTTTGAGATTGAATTGCTTGTTTTTATATAAACACAGAAATCTATTTGTAAACGTGTATTCGACTTTATTCCATTTTCAAAAGGCAGTTCTAATAAGTAACAGACACCTACAGGCTATATAATTTTAGATTTTTTGTTATTGTATTAAATCGTCGGAGAGGACGTTAAGCCGTCCTTCCTAGTGATCATCATTAGTATCTAATAGTGATCGCTACAAGACAAAAATTATTCATAAACCCTAAGCCCTCCGACCGTAGGTCTAATCTTTTATAAAGAATAGAGAGGTCAGGCCCTGTAGGTTCAGACCAATTATAGAAGGACCTGTATCGCACTCATAGTCACGAACAAAATTGTCTGTCATTTTCTGAAGAAAACGAGCTTAGATTTGGTATATATCTTATACTAAACTAGAAGTTTTTGCCCGTTTTTTAAACAATTCAATTACACAAAAAGGTATTTTTACGGAGTTCTTTAACCGACGAACACGATTAAAACTATTTAACATTGATTCTATAGAGACAGTTTCTATAATCGCATTAGATCGTTGATCATATACTTTCACAGAAAAGTAACGTCTAGCGAGGCAGGTACTATACAATAATTGGTCTGAGCCTGTAGGGGACAGACAACTAAAAAAGGCTGATAATGATTAAATTCATACAATATTAACCAATATTATGGCCCTAAGCAATCTCTAGTTACAAACGAAATACTTTTACAGGGAACTGCGAAAATCTGAAAGCCCAAAAAGCGCCATTAGCAACAAATCACCGAAAAGGTTGTTTAACATACCCGAACGAAACCCGAAAACAAATCCATTCTATTTACTGGGCACTAAAAAGAACCCAAATAAAGCATCCGATTTTCCATTAGAGGCTGTGTGTGCTAACGATCTGGACCTGTATCTCTATCTTTTTTGCACCAATCTAATGTTGACATAAAACCATCTCTCTCACACTCTAGTGTGAAATCATTCCAACAAATTAAATCCCGCCTCAGATTATTACATAGCTCAGTGACTGTTCATAAATAACCCAGAGGGTGCGAAAATGTACTGAGTGTTCACTGAAGTTTATTTGAATTTAGAATACCTAGCTGGTCTAAATTCAAAAGATTTTTTGTCACGTTCAAGTGAAAGTTATCGCTGTTCATTAGTTGTTTATATTGCAAAATTTTTACATATCTACCTGTCATTTTCTAGATTATTATGTAATTCAAAATCGAGGTCCTCTCTTAAACTCTTAAAAAGAGGTAAACTGTTTATCATAGACTTAGATTTTTCGAATAATTATTGAAGTTCTTTGACACATCTGTAGAAATGACGGTTCAAGAGTAGAGAAGAAAAGAAGAAAGACAGAAAATCTTCTGCTTTACAGAGACCTGGTGACAACGATAGATAACCCAAAAAGCGTTCATTTGGTTCATAAAACCAATGAATGCTTTTCTCCCATCGCCAAAATTGAAGATGAATCTGCCTTATAAAATCTAAAAATAGTTAAACATTTAAAAAGTTCAAATTCTGAAATTTTTGAACATTGTATAACAATGAAAATAGTAGCAATTACAATCGTGGCCAAAGTTCGTGGTTGCTACGAATGCTGCTACGACGTTGCCAAAAATCCATGATCATTTAGGCATTTTTGTAGTCTAAAAACTTTTAAGTAGATATTGGTTGCTTATTTTTTTTAAATTACAAAACAATTGTATTATCATAACTCGCGTTCGCTACCATTGTCACCGTAGTTGTCTGTTTCAAACCGACAATTGTACGACATGGACAAAACCGGGATAGACGGCTAATGACTATACCTTATACCTACCTAATAAATACACTGGCAACGTATTAATGGTGGCAAACGTGAGTTAAGTTGATACAATTGCTTTAATCCCGCCCTCCCGCGGCATTGATTAATTATTTCGCGACAAAGGGACGACTAGTTAGGTGGATTTACTGCTAACCTCGGCTGTCTTGGAGAATATTAATTTATACACTGTTATAATACTTAAGGATATTAATTATGAAATATTGTACATGTGATTAATGCCGGAGTATAGCCGGCTAGTTTGGAATTCGTGCGGAGCCCTTAGTCATGAGTACGCGAGTTTCAGCCGATTATTATGAAAAAAACTCAATTTAGATTAAAATCTAAATACAATGATACAAAAGGATCTGTTGGAAGGAGGTATGGAGGAGGTTTTATTAGGTTCTGAATTTTAGAATTACAACATTCCTCGCTATTTAAAAATCTACAACATTTATCTGAATAGCTTGACGGTTAAATTGCTAAAGTCAATATGTACTAATACAAAAACTAAGTAAACTGCAGCATACCTAATTATTATGTTACACTGTACAGTACACCTACTTTTGTTCAAAAAATATTTTTAATGTAGTATTATTGACGGTAGTTTTTATTATAGTAATAAAGAGAATACGGTTCAAAAAATGGAACAACGACACATTTAAAAATTCTCTAAATTAAAACACCGATAGTAAGAAAACATTCGATATAACGGAGGGTAGGTAGCCTGTAGCTATAGCCAACGTACCCAAATACAATTTGAAATTGGAACTCCATTAGTGATGCGACATTCACACTTGTTCGTCGTTAGGGCTGTTCCCCGCAACGCGACCTAATACCGGCCTTGTTCGGGATAATCCCGGATCACGAATCATGACACTATTGTTGTAAGTGTGAAACCGACACAAATAGGCCCACGGCTTTACAAGACCCTACAATAGCCTACAAAACTCCTAACAGACTAAATTCAATTCTATAACCCTATGACATAAAGTAGCTTTTTAACTAATTAGGATTTCATCACAAATTAAACAATAAATTCCCAAATTTTTATGATTATACAAAAAGATTTTCATTATTTACAAATTTCAGAAAAGAGGTTTTTAAACAAATTTTGATGATATTATTTTTGTTTACTTTCCTAGTTTCTAGGGCTCAGATTATGGATTCTTCTAGCATAAAAAGTAAGGTGTGTTAATCTAGGGTATAATCTATCTCCATTCTAAATTTCAACCAGATTGGTTGCGTAGTTTTAGCGTAAAGTAATAAAAAATATATCGTGTATATATTTTTATTCCATTCTTACATAATTACTCACTTATCTACATACTTTCGCATATATTAAATTAGTACAACATGAACTACAAACCGAGACTTCCATTTTATATTTTACATAAGTATACACAATTCCACCACAAGTTATATTTTCTTTACTTAGTTACGGAACCCTACTAAACACGCGTTTGCAAGTCCTTTGTTATGGCACACGGGATGTGCTTTTGAGAGAATTTAGTGTTTTTAAACGCTCTTCCGAGGGGTCTAATAACAAGATTATTATTTGTATTTGGGGACGATTGTTCAAATATTGCTATTGCTTGTTAAATGAAACGGTAAATTTGACCTTATGCGTTTATTTGTGTAAAAAATTTGCAAATAAGCATTACTTATAGGCCTTTTTCTTGCAGTGCAGTACGTGTTTTGGTTTAAGCCGTATACATCAAATGCGGATAATTTGGCTTTCTCTATTACATCTCTACTCGTAAATGCAATTAAATATCACAGTTTCATAAAGAAAATATAGTTTTCATTCATTACATATTTATTTTATAATTATTGTGATCATCATCATTATCATTATGAACACATATTCGGTTCACTGCTGAACTTGAGTCACCTCTCAGAATGAGAGTGGTTATGCCAATAGTCCACCACGCTGGCTCGGTGCGGATTGGCAGACTTCACACACGCAAAAAAATATTGTGATATTTTTGCATAATTATCATATTTCATCAATATGGCAGTATTAATTTAGCAATTTAGCGTTCCAGTACGATGTCGTGTAGAAACCGATAGAGGTGTGGATTTTCATCCTCCTCCTAACAAGTTAGCCCGCTTCCATCTTAGATTGCATCATCACTTACCATCAGGTGATTGGAATCAAGGGAAAATCATGGGATTGTAATCAAGGGCTAACTTGTAAAGAATAAAAAAAAAAAAAAAAAAATTACTGCCTCTATTATTACTTCGAGATCATAGGTCTGGCTACACCACTGTCAAGATTGATGGCGCGTATTGTGAGGAGGTTCCTCACTCTGACGCCATAACTACTCAATTTGTTTTGAAAGCTGTACCAATAACTTCTTCTAAAAAACCGGTAGTTGTTATTGTTTTGTTTTTAATAATGTTTTCTATTATGCCCTATAATATGCATCATTAAAAACTCAAAAGCGTAATCTACTCATTTTTTTTTTTTATTCTTTACAAGTTAGCCCTTGACTACAATCTCACCTGATGGTAAGTGATGATGCAGTCTAAGATGGAAGCGGGCTAACTTGTTAGCAGGAGGATGAAAATCCACACCCCTTTCGGTTTCTACACGGCATCGTACCGGAACGCTAAATCGCTTGGCGGTACGTCTTTGCTGGTAGGGTGGTAACTAGCCACGGCCGAAGCCTCCCACCAGCCAGACCTGGACAAATTAAGAAAATCTCAATCTGCCCAGCCGGGGATCGAACCCAGGACCTCCGTCTTGTAAATCCACCGCGCATACCACTGCGCCACGGAGGCCGTCAAAACTCATCAAGTATAATAGTAGCGTAAATTTATTATTTGCAAATTTCCAAAAATTAGAACGCCGAGAGAAACTCCTTTGCCCCTATATTTGACTCAAATAAGCCAACTTCGCGTGAGCAAAGTCATCTCGAAGTAACGAAGATTTAGATAGCAGTTCCTTTTGCATTTAGCGGATTGATTTGTTGTCGACAAAATAGGCTTTTATGTGGGCTGTCCATTGGCTATTAGACGACCCCATTAGTACAACTGTGTAAGTATTCTACAATTGCATTATAAATGTAAGGTAATTAGTTAATATAAGGTGCGTTAAGGTTTTTAAAAGGTTTGAGACCTAACTAGGCTTGGTACTTAGTTATTTACATGGTATTTAGGAATTTACATGTACTAATTTCTTGGACTATTAATCAATAGACACCTAACATTTTTTCACTCCAAACGTAAATGACATCTGTGATTATGTGAGCGTTAGAGCTAGCAGCCGATACGCACGCAAGCGTAGTTATCGTTGCGTAGCGATGCGTCAAGTGCCCCTATTTCGGGGCACATAAAACGGCTTACGAATCCGGCTTATAATAAAAATAACGTTCCAATTTTAAATTATCTACCTTCTCTGGATTAGAGAGAGCCATTCCAACGCCGGGAACTGTGCGCTATTAGTATTAAACTCCTATGATTTATTGCATCAAATGCTTGTCGATAATCATTGCGATTTAACTGGAATTAAATTTAAATGGAAAGATTACTTGCCATTACTTGGCTGAAGTAATCTTTCCATTTTTATAATCATTGTGCGTTCTGTCGAGATTCGGGAGCCGTCAGTATCAATCTATTTAAATGACTCATTACTTAGCTCAAAGCCACGTTTATCTTATAAATTAAGGGCTCGTAAACTTAGCCTACTTAGGTAGGTACTCGAAATAAATTAATTTTGACTTCATATCAGACAGAGAGGTTTTCGGACTTCAGACCCAATAAAGCGGGCTGATTACAATGTTTGACTTAAAAACAATAGTGAAAAACACCGACGCCTTTACCTAATCTACAAGGTAGTTATTGATGAGTTTACATTTAATATGAGAGGGAGAGGCATGGGAGTCCCACCATCAATTAATTTAATAAATACATTAAATCAAACATCAATTAAATTTACATTGAACGATAGGGAATTTTTAAACAAAGAACTCCGGTTCGTTTCGCTGATAACCAATACTTACGAGTATATAAAAAAAAACAAATAGGTCTATGGTCAACAATAAAAGACCAGTGACAGCCAGCGCCACCGAATTCGAAATTCAAGTTACGGAGCGTTCGAAATTCGAAATTTCAAATAGTGTACTGGATTTTGGGGCGTGCATTCCGGTGCGACGCTGCGCTGTTTTATTATGGGCGTGATTTATTGCATCGAATTGTTGTCGGTAATTAGTGCGTGCCTTCCCCCGAGCCCGATGTGCCGAGCTCGCCGGATTAATTACTACTAACTACGTAGAGCTGCCGTTTTGATTATTAAGTGACAATCATTTCATTAATTTATTGCGTTATTTAGCTGAAATAAAGACGTGTGGTAAATATAAATATGAACTGATAGTAGAGTATACCATTTGAGGACTGGGGCGAAATCGTTGGATGGGGCTCCAGATTATAGCATTATATTTTTTGAGCTCACAAGTTCTAGGCCCATTTGACCGCAGCGTTGCCATTTTTGACCTTGGAACAAAAGATGGGATATTTTTATACACGGCGAGATTCATTATATAACAGATTGTTACGCAAACTGAGTCGCTGGCATCTGCTAGTTTCTCATAATATGCCAAAGAAAATATTAAGAAAAAGTTTTTTTTTATTATTTACAAGTTAGCCCTAGACTACAATCTCACCTAATGATATATGGTAAGTGATAATGTAATCTAAGATGGAAGCGGGCTAAATTGTTAGGAGGAGGATAACCCTTTCGGTTTTTACTCGACATCGTACCGGATCGCTAAATCGCTTGGCGGTATGTCTTTGCTGGTAGGTGGTAACTAGCCACGGCCGAAGCCTCCCACCAGCCATACTTGGACCTACTAAGAAAACCTCAATCGGCCCAGCCGGGGATCCTACTACCTTCCAAAGGTCATCATCATCATCATTAACAACCCATATTCGGCTCACTGTTGAACACGAGTCTCCTCTTAAAAATAATGAGGTCGGTTCTTATTACACAACGCTGGCCAAATGCGAATTGGCAGACTTCACACACGTAGAGAAATAAGAATATTCTCTGGTATGCAGGTTTCCTCACGATGTTTTTCTTCACCGTCTGAGACACGTGATATTTAATTTTTTAAAATGCCTACAACTGAAAAGCTGGAACCTACGTCCTCCGAAACGAAGACAGAGGTCGTATCCACTGGGTCATCACGTTCCAATGGTACTCCATAAATACCTAATATTGGGTTACCGTACTTACCTGTGGTAGTAGCATGGGCTAACAAACTTTCATCCTTAATAAAATGAAGTAAGTCTGGCTCTCGCTGGCTCCCAGTCCATTTCATGATATAGAATTTTTCATTTCCGACACCACTTTCCGTCCGCCGTCAATATCGAGCGATGTCGGAAACGCGACAAAAAATCCCTTTCAGCGATGATTATGTGATTGCGCGCAGGTGTGTATGTAGCGTAGTGAATTACACGAGTGCGTCGCTAAAATGACGCTTTCAGAATATTTTCATTTTTATGTTCAATGTTATTTAATCGTTGTTTATTTAAAGTTCATTTAATAATATTAAAAATCTCGTCTTTTTATCGTGGTATTTAAATAACATTCATAATGAACAACCACTAAATAAGTTTAAAATCATTATTTTCATTTTTGTACCTTTGTACAAGTAAGGCCATTGGATCAGCTTCCACTTTAACACAGGAAGTAAAACTTTAAGAAATTGTTATCTTGTTTTCAATAATTGTAAATTATAATACTGTATGATATTTTTTTTTAAATCGAGCAACTGTTGAGTTTCTTGCCGGTTCTTCTCAGCAGAACCTACCTTCTGAACCGGTGGTAGAATATTTTCAAATATTCAACTGACCTTTCAAAAGTGCTTGTAAACTGAGCCTACTTGAAATAAGTGAATTTTAAATTTTTTTGAATTTTAATTTACATACCTAAATTATTAAGACAAACGATTGCTGAATCAGACGTGGACACAATAGAATACAAAACAGAACATATTTAATATAAATAATATGTGCAATTAATTAATTTGTAAATTAACGTTGGTTTGACGGCTAGTACCGGTACGTACTACCATCAAGATATTTGCTTGTGCTTTTGGAATACAACAATGTTGCTTCTGCTGCCATGCAGCATTGCTGTGTTCCTATAGCTGCCGGATGCTTTAAGTTGCCGGATAAATGCTATCCCTTAAGTCGCATTATGGGACATGAATCATGCATGTTCTCGACAGTTCAATATGTTTTAGGTTATGGTTTTTCATTTTACATCACACAATATCTCCTAGTTCCATAAAAATAGTTTAAAAATTACTAAAAAAGAAATTTAACTCGTTCACCAATCACACAGTATAAAAGCTGTGCTATCTTTTTTCCGCAGCCGTGGCTTAATCCTAAGCGTTATTTTAGCGCTCACCGCTTCGCAGTATAAATCATTTGCTGTCGTTGGGTATTGGATTAAGATTTCGACCGATGTATTGGATGGGAAGGCTTCATCTTGCGGAGTGACAGCGGGAAATGTTATATTGATACCACAAATTTCCCCTGAGGTACATACATATGTTGATTGAAGTTTTACTGCGATGTTTTGCATAGCTTAAAAATCTACCCACTTACACTACCTATGGGCTCTTGGTGAATTACTTGAAACGTAAAAGTATTTACTCGGAAGTAGCTTCATCAAGTATTGAAAATTAATTAAACTAGCTGACGCCCGCGACTTCGTCTTCGTGTAACCCTACACCTACCCTATACCAATCCTAAGTATCCAACGTCCGTCATCTGGTTCTAAGCTACCTCTCCATTAATTTTTAGCCAAATCGGTCCAGCCATTCTTGAGTTATAAGCAGTAAACTAACACGACTTTCTTTTATATATATACTAGCAAACGCCAGGTATACATTTAAAAGTCCAGCCGTTCTTCAGATCTAAATAGTGTAACTAACACGACTTTCTTTAATAAGCGGGCTAGCTAGCAGGCGCCCGCGACTTCGTCCGTGTCAAACACTAACCCTACCCTACTCCCACCCTATACCTTTCATAAGTACCTATCCTATGTCTGACTCCTGGTTCTAAGCTACCTCTCCACCAATTTTAAGCCAAATCTGTGCAGCCGTTCTTGAGTAACTATAAATAACACTAGTTTCTTTTAAATGTACATAGATGTCTGGTCGTAGGTATCGTCCGTGACTATAGTTACCACCCGCCAAGCAACCGTACGTTCCAGTACGATGCCGCGTGCGGCGTGGTATCCGTCAGTTCATCATCATCATCATCATCATATCAGCCGATGGACGTCCACTGCAGGACATAGGCATTTTGTAGGGACTTCCAAACATCACGATACTGAGCCACCTGCATCCAGCGAATCCCTGCGACTCGCTTGATGTCGTCAGTCCACCTGGTGGGGGGTCGACCAACTCTGCGCTTACTATCGCCATTCCAGCACTTTGGGACCCCAACCGTCACTTATATAGGTTCAATAAACTTGTACCTCTTTCCTCTTCCATCTTGGACTGAATCACGATTAGATCGCAGTCAAGGTCTAATTTGTCAATAAAAAAGCCTATATTTTAATTCTGCCTTTCACCTTGCTTTAAAGCTAAAAATTGCTAACTACCTCGTTATCAACCCATATTCGGCTCACTGCTGAGCTCGAGTCTCCTCTCAGACTGAGAGGGGTTAGGCCAATAGTCCACCACGCTGGCCCAATGCGGATTGACAGACTTCACACACGCAGAGAATTGAGAAAATTCTCTGGTATGCAGGTTTCCTCACGATGTTTTTCTTTCACCGTTTGAGACACGTGATATTTAATTTCTATCTAGTTAGCAACGATCTGGCTTGTACACCGGTCAAGATAATAAAGGTCAAATATTTATTCAGATTTTCATTCAAATATTTATAATTAATTACTCATTAATGATTAGTTAATGATAGATAATTTCCAGAGCGTCATATCAAAAAAATTGGCAATGTTATCAATCGGTTCCATGGTGTAATGGTTAGCACTCTGGACTTTGAATCCAGCGATCCGAGTTCAAATCTCGGTGGAACCTGACTTTTTTAAGCATGTTTTAAAAAATAATTAATTATTTTTTTGCGATGTGTTATTGCTTAAATTCCGCTCCATCAAAATATGAACCGATTTCATTTATAGTTCTTTCAAGTACAACATACAAGATGAATAGACATTTTCTAGGAAAGAACGGTCCATCTTGGACTCCGTGCCACAAAAGAAGTCCCGCGGCTAAAACAAGACATTAGCGCTCTAACGGGACTTGTTTCGTGGCGCGGAGTCTAGACCTCCTCATTGCTTACCACAGACCGGTTGTATGTCGTAGATAATTTATCTCTAGTCTGGGGATTTTATTTCATTTATTATTCTACAAAATACATATTGAAATTAAGCCTAACCATAATGCAACACAAAACGCAGTTTGATTTACGTACTGAGCGTAGATTGCATTCCTTGCCACTACAAATACATCCAACCGATTTAAAAAAAATTAATTTATTTTTAATTTTTACAAATTAGCACTTCATTACAATATCACGTGATGGTAAGTGATGATGCAATCTAAGATGGAATCGGGATAACTTGTCAAAAGTTTCAGTTTCTACACGACATCGTGCCGGTACGCTGAATCACTTTGCGGTACGTCTTCGCCAGTAGCTAATTAGCCACGGCCGAAGCCCACCAGCAAGACCTGGACCATTTTTTTTTATTCTCTACAAGTTAGCATTTGACTACAATTTCACCTAATGATAAGTGATGATGCAAATCTATTAGCTCGAACCGACCAGCCGGTGATCGAACCCAGGACCTCCGTCTTGTAAATCCACCACGCATACCACTGCGCCACGGAGGCCGTCAAACATTTCAGTTATTAATATTAGTAGAAATGCCAACTGTCAATCTTGCAGTTGCATTCCTTTGCACTCCAAAATCATCATAAGGTGTATTTAAAAAAAAAAAAGAAATATTCTGATATATATACTAGATGTTACCTACAAAGTAAGCATTATATTAAAAGACCAAGCCGTGGGATCATCAGTCTTCCCCGTAATATGGTGTCGCCGCCGACGGCTGAACAAATCGTTCCGAGGTATTGCTTCTAAAGGGTTGCTTTTGGGGTTTGATTGTGAATGGGGTGGGTCGCAGTAGGTATTTATTTATAAAGTTAGGTATTGGCCCAGTATAGGGTCAGGCTCCTTATATGACTTATTACTACGATGCTGAAATGCAATGTTTGATTTTGTAATCATCATCATAACTTAAAACTAGCCTTACAGGTATCACCTAATTGACTAGCTTAGTACTATATTATAAATCTAAAACTATTTACCTAAATATATACATTACAATTAATATTACCTACTTAGTATAACAAATACACCACTCAGCAATCCTTGTGAGTTCACTCAGAGTAATGATTGGTCTCATGAAGGAACCCGGAACGAAATTAATCAACATAGCCCAAAGTATTACATAGTGAAGTTTTTTTTATTCTTTACAAGTTAGGCCTTGACTACAATCTCACCTGATGTTAAGTGATGATGCAGTCTAAGATGGAAGCGGGCTAACTTGTTAGGAGGAAGATGAAAATCCACACACCTTTCGGTTTCTACACGGCATCGTGCCAGAACGCTAAATCGCTTGGCGGTACGTCTTTGCCGGTAGGGTGGTAACTAGCCACGGCGGAAGCCTCTCACCAGCCAGACCTGGACTAATTAAGAAAATCTCAATCTGCCCATTTGGAGTTCGAAGTGGTAATTGGGCGGGCCATATTTGTCGCAGAACAGATGGCAAAGCTCAATAGTTCGCAGCCCTACCCAGAACTCGAACCCAGATCTTCGTAATCCGAAACCACTGGATCAACGAGGCTATTTTTAATAACTATGTGTAGGAGTACATCATTTGTCTGTGAGTGTTTGTTAAGCAACAGTGTTTAGGTAAACGGGTTCCTATGTCACACCCTATATCACTCTAAATATTTTAACAATGCTTTGCTGACGTTCCTTTAATATAGACATACATGCATTTGTGTTGTTAACAACCAAAGCCATACCATCTTCCTAAAATATAATATCTAAGTACTCGTAAGTTTAATAACTCCCTTCTACTGATTTCGCAAAGAAAAAAGGTTTTGAACCGAGACAGAAAAAAAAATAGACAAATGACAACAAGAAGGAATATAAAAAGCCCCTAACAGAACGCAGTCAGGTCCGAACCATTTGTCGTCGTAGATTACGTTTGAAATGAAAAGTGGGTAGTTTGAAAAGTTTTTTCATACTGCTGCTCGTAAATACTTGTCCGGACCGGGCGACGTGTCAACCCTTGACTGATTTGCATGGTTTATTTATGTTTAAACTCCTCAAGAAAACAGTGTTTTATGTTTAGTAAATATATCTTCTACGTATTTTACCTATATCATCATTGCAGGCATAAATCTAAACCAGCTATAGAATCGATATTAGGAATTTCAAATATAGAAGATGTACTTACATCTTCAATATTTGGTTAGAGTTTTAATAAATTCCTAATATACAGGTCCCATTATATTATGGCAGTGGAAGATAGATTAATAGAGAAACTTAAATAAAAAAGTAAATTTTATAGAGATAGTAAAAATCTTTGTTATTGTGTATTTTTTTTCATTCGTTCTTTAATAATTCCGGAATACAATAATACCGAAGTAGGTGACTTACTTCCGCGAACGAAGTCACAGGCGTTGCTAGTCATTAATAACTTATCATGAAAAATCTGATCTATAAATTAAAAGCATTAATTTAATTGTACTTGTCTCAGTTATTAGTCAAATTAAATAAGGTCTTAAAATAATTTTATTTTCATTACTGACTGACTCAAATTATGTTTTACGTTTATTATTAAGCCATAGACTAATTTCTTAATAAATAACAGATGTAAATGTAATTTTTGAAATTATTTGTTATTTTTGTTCAGAACATAATGAGTGAGTCATGTTCGTTCACTTTGTCACATCACTATTTTTGATTGAATAAAAAATAGTATCACAGGAAACGTCAGATGGGATCGCTGAATTCATTATTCGACTATAGGTTCCGATTCGAATCGATTCATAAATTATCTTTTTTCAAAAGAATCACTTCCCTAACTTACACAGATAAGATTAATAGATACCACAGGATGAATAGATCCTATTTTAATACTACATAATAGAGTCTGGCTAATGAAATCGCCCGCCAAATTTAAGCTACAATTTTGTGACTTTTCAAAATTTGTTTCAATTAGTTAGTGGGAAAAAAAGACAATCTTTCTAAAAGATTTATATATTATTTTAACAAAATATCAGACGAAAGGCAAAGGTCAGAAAAAAAGATAAGCAACTTTAATATTTTTAACAATAATATCCAATATTCATTATCATCATCATTATCAACCCATATTCAGCTCAATGCTGAGCTCGAGTCTCCTCTCAGAATAAGAGGGGTTAGGCCAATAGTCCACCACTCTGGCCCAATGTGCATTGGCAGACTTCACACATGTAGAGAATTAAGAAAATTCTCTGGTATGCAGGTTTCCTCACGATGTTTTTTCTTCACCGTTTGAAACACGTGTCATTTAATTGCAAAATGCACATAACCGAAAAGTTGCAGGTGCGTGCCCCGGACCGGATTCGAACCTACCCAACGGAATCGGAGGCAGACGTCATATTCACTAGGCTATCACGGTACTATACATGTATTGTATATAATTTACAACGTTAAACATATAACGGTTAATACTATTAACAGTATTTTTTTCAACTTGACCAAATTCCTCCTCAAAAGACCTCTCAGATTGAAGTTGTTGTCCTTATAGTAAGATTGAAATGACCTTTGAAAACTATCTTATAGCATCATGAGATTTTAACTGACATTTGAGCAAATATAAGTGATTGTATACCAATGCTCCAGTAACTGAGTAACACGTAGTAAGTGCTTCCCGCTAAGGTATTGGTAAAAAACAATATTTTATGCCGGTCGCTAAGCGTCCGCTTACAAATGTATGCCCGAATGTGGGGCCCGCTACACACGCTATCGACGTTTGAAAACAAGTCTCAAGATACTTTTTTTTAATCCAAGATTTTAAAATAGCAAGTATTACTCGAAAAGTGAAAAATTTATTGTAGTTGGAATGGGAAATGTAGAAGAAAAAAACGATTGATCTTCAACCCAAGGGTAACAGAAACTGTTGTAAACGTAACCACACGTCATCCAATGTCGGTCAAAAACCGGATACGATTTGGTGGTCACCCGTTGGTCATACGTTGTACATTCCACTAGTGACTTAAAAGACAGAGGTATCACAGATTAGTGCCGTGAAGAAGAGATACTATAGGTAGGTACTTATACTTCTGACTGGATCCTGAGTGGATCATACTGCTTCATTAAATTTCCTGGAAGCAGGCGGCTCAGAACCATTTTGTTTTGGAATTACTACAAAAGACCCATGTCTTGCAGTGGATGTCCATCGGCTATGATGATTACCTACCATCATCATGATGATGTTTTCACCAATAAGACCTTACCCTACTATCTACCTATCTAGCGGATTGCTGCAATAGACTTGCTAGTGGTTTTCTAATGCTGATTATTTGATGCACTTTAAATGCATACCTACTAACTATATATATATTTAGAATATAGAATAAAATTGTTGATTAAGTCTGGCTGTTATTTCAAAATAACTGTGTTTTTCCAAGTGCTTAAACCAAAATAAAAACATTTTTTTTTAATTTTTGTCTGTCTATTTGTTGGTTTGTCCAAAACTTCCACGTGGACGAAGCCACGGGCGTCCGCTAGAATTAAATTAAAGTTTTAAATAAAGTATGTAATGTTATCTTTTCTATCTCATCTATATTATCACATGTGTACCGCGCCCCATCTTTCTGGGCATCACATTAAATATTGACAAAATAAAAATGTAGAATGCCGGCGGACGTGAACGTTATGGCGACGTCTAGTAACCGCCAAGGAGCCATTCCATTTTCAAATGTTTCCCGCCAATAAATATCTTATCGAGTTACAATGAGGGATAAAACCGCGCGCCCCGGGACTCTTCGCCACTTTGCCTGAAAAAAATTACGTTCCATTTTCGAACTTCGCGCAAAAGAGTTCGTGTTGTGTCCATCCTATTTGGTTATATTTGACAGCTGCCCGCCATATTTGATGCGATTGAATATTCCTGAACGTTTCTTAAAGGTTTGTTCGAGTTATACGTTCTATAAATAAAACAGGGTTTGCAAAGTTATTATCTATAAAATCGGGATAAAGGCAAACTTTTGGAACAAAGTTGTGCAACCTTTTCCTACTCTTTTTTTCCATCTTAAAATAAAGTATTTTTCATATTTTTTATTGGAAAAACAATTATGTATTGTGTTATAAAGAAGTTTTCAATTTCCAAAAAATTTTTGTTTAGAAGCTCCAGTCTACTTTCCAAACATTTATACTAGTACTTCACAATACTACTGAACATTATTTATACTTAACAAAATAAGATCTAATGTTATTATTTAAAAGAATTCCAAACAACACAAAACTAGTTCCATATAGAAGCTTAGAAGCATATAGAAGCTTTTACGTAACAAGCATTTTGTAATGTTGTAACAATCGGTTCCATGGTGTAATGGTTAGCACTCTGGACTCTGAATCCAGCGATCCGAGTTCAAATCTCGGTGGAACCTGACTTTTTATAAAAAAAAGTCTAAACAGTTATGATCTCTTTGTAATTTATTTATGCTGTATTTCATACATATTTGTTGATTATGGAGTTCTTTTTGTATTTGTTTTGAAACTACTAAGTTTAAACTGGTTGCTTGGTCAGATCAGAAGCCACATTTTAACAAAATATCATTTCAATGACATTTACGTAATTATTCTTGTTAGATGATCGTAATACAAAAAAACACTGTCTCTTGATGTAAAATGGTCAAGATAATTTCGTCGAACTAACTATGTTAAAAATACTTAGAAAAACGATTTAATGACTCATTATTTCAATCGAACACCGAGATACTATATTAGTGGCTGCAGCAAAAAGCCAACATCACGCGATGTTCCCAGGCGGTCACCCATCCAAGTACTGACCGCGCCCGATGTTGCTTAACTTCGGTGATCGGACGAGAACCGGTGTATTCAACACTAGTACACGCCTCCGCGGTTTCACCCGCGTAGTACCCGTTCCCGTAGGAATACGGGGATAAAATATAGCCTATAGCCTTCCTCGATAAATGGGCTATCTAACATTGAAAGAATTTTCCAAATCGGACCAGTAGTTAGTGAGATTAGCGCGTTCAATCAATCAAACAAACAAACAAACAAACTTTTCAGCTTTATAATATTAGTATAGATGGTATGGACGTTGGCATGTATATAGCTATATTTATTGAGCTATAATTTTCCATAAGTGGATGTTCGTTTGGATCATTGGCTCCCAAAGTGGTTCAGGTGGACCCCCAAGGGTCCACAGGAGACTCAACAGGAGTCCAGGTTGGCGTGTCAAAAAGATGGCGGTTCATGGTTTTTAAGCGGGGGTCCATGAAACTTTATCTAATTTTATACTGAATTGGACGTTTTCTAAATAAAACAAGTGAGAATTTATCGTATCCTTGTTGGGTAATTGTAAGTAAATGTTAAATGATTAAAAGTAAAGTTCACTTTTTTCATTGGCTAACTTTGCTTTTTACATCCACTTTTTACGCAGCACACTTAATTATTTAATTCAGCAATCAATAATCACTTGTTTTCCAAAAACTGAGAATTTTGTTGTTTTGAGCCGCAACGGAAGTTTCCATAGTTAGTTCCATATTACATTTTTTTTTGAATTTTGGGAAATGCTGCAGGGGGTCCACAGCAACCAGCATATCTGAAATCATGAAAGTGGTCTATAGAAAAATAAAGTTTGGGAACCTCAGGTTTAGATCTTTTAACTATAGTCCTGTAGATCACGACAATTCAACTTCGAAAACGGTTAAACAGAAAAATTAAAGAGGCATTTTCAATCTATTTTTGAAGATTATAAAACGACAAAATTTTTTTGGGACGACATAGTTGACCTCTCAGCAATAGATCGCGATATATTTGCGAAAACTATTTTTCGTGACCTTGCAACTTTTTTAGTCGGCACGTATTAATTGTATTACAACCCTGTAATTGAGGATTAAAACATCTTATAGTCAGATCGGGTAGGTATTTTAAACAATGTAAATAAACAAAAACAGCTGACTCAGGGATGCTCAACATTTTACTACAGCATTATTTACGAATATTGTCATGAAATAAAACTTCCTTTGATAAACAAATATTTTTTTTATTCTATATTCCTATATCCTGTTATTTATCTAACAGATAATGTTTCACTTATATTCAGGGTTCCGTAGTCAATAAAGAACCCTTATAGTCAAATCAAAACAGTTTTCTCGGAGGACGATAAGGGTGATTGCTTCGTACGTTTCTTTTTTGGTGACGGAAACGATAGCAATGCGGAATAACTGCTCCGGCTAGTACCAGGCTCCGCTTCACTCATTTTCGTACTAAGCTAAATAAAATTAATAAATTAATTAAATAAACAAATAAAAAACCCGACTGCCTATATGATACAAAAACTGAAAAGAAAAAAAACAAGCTCAGTCCAGAAGTGTAGAAAAAAATTAGAAAACAGTCGGGACCTATTATATTGAATATAATGATTTACGTCTACATTTTTTAATAGGTCCCCACTTTAGTTTAATCAGTTTTTGTATCATTTATGCAGTCGGGTTATTCGTTTATTTAATTATTTTATTTCATAATTTTTAGTCAGATAGATGGTTAATTTCGGATTTATTTGTTACGTTTGTTACAAAGTACGATAGTGTATACCTACGTCTAACCGAGGATAAGTAAATATTAAAAAAAATCTACGGAACCCTCGGTGGGCGAATCCGACTCGCACTTGTAGTTTTTTGTTGGCCATTATATACCATTTTGAAATTCTCACAAAAAGCCATTGAATTTGATTCCCTTGTTGCAATATAAAAAAAAAAATCACCTCGATTCTATAGCATCTCACAGTCGTCTTGTTGGTTTTTTTTTTTAATTTCACCTATCTAAGAACACTTGGGTTATTAAAACAAATCTAAGGATATCTGAATTACGTAAATCCGTTCAGCGGTAATAAATAATACATACAAGATACGCGCGAAAAACAAACAACAAATAAATAATAATTAACAACAACAACGAAACGAGAACAAAACGAAATAATAAAAATTACAAAGGAAGAAAATACGCACAACAGTCTGGATTTAGTTAACGAATCATTAACGAATACTGTGAGGTACAAATAAAGTAGTGTTTTGTGCTGTGAAGTGTGTGTGTGTGAAATGTCAAATCTTCTTTCACTTAATAACACAAAATCAAAAAAAATAATCATAGTATAGGGTATTTCTGCAATAAATGAAAGGTAAAATTCACATTAAAATAAAAGAAAACATCTTCTTTTGATATGAAAATACGACATTTATAAAAATTATTAAAGTTATTATTTAATTTTATAAATGCACATTTAATACCCATAAATCTTAATATCTATGTTTTTGAAAATGGTTTGTGACTCATGTCTGCTTGGGGTATTTAAGGTTCTTTTTATGCCGTTTATCGTTTTTGGGCAAATTTTGCCCAACATTGTGCAAACTCTATATAATAATTAACATAGACGAATTAGACATGGAAATGAAATCGCACTCAAATGCAGAAACAAAATTGCCTGTCGTTTTTTGAAGGAGACGAGGTAAACTCACTCATCGAAAATATTTAACAAGAATAAATAATAAAATATTTAACAAGAATAATATAATCTGTACACAGAACGTTAAATTAATGGATCGATGTTTTGTTCGTTCGTTCGTTAGAAGAATAGAATCGATTTTTCTTTTAGATATTCTTCTTCTTTATTCTGGGCCGTTTCCGCACTTAGCCATTTGATTGGCCGTTGTGCGTGTTTTTATTACAAATTTATTATAAATTATAATTATGTTTTTGACGACCTCCGTGGCGCACTGGTACGCGCGGTGGATTTACAAGACGGAGGACCTAGGTTCGATCCCCGGCTGGGCTGATTCAGTGTAGAAATCATACCGTCCATCTTAGATTGCATCATCACTTACCATCAGGTGAGACTGAAATCAAGGGCTAACATGTAAAGAATAACAAAAATAAAATAGAAATATTTTCAAATTGAACGTCACGTCATCTTTTACTGAATTAGAAGTTGTTGGCCGTTTTTCATGCCATTGAACTACTTACTACACAAACCGGAATATTTAGGGAGTTTTTTAGACGACGAAAACGATTACAACAATGAAACATCGATACAATCGAACAATCTAACGCGTTTGTTAGTTTTTTTACACGCGTTAGCCGCTCAACTATCCCAGCCGATTTTACAAACACTTCTAAATGCCCCGCTCTATATAGATAGATCGTTGATTCTTTGACAGAGAGGTAACGTCTTGCGAGGTAGGTCCTTCTATTATTGGTCCGAGATAATTAATTTATTGTTTGTGAATCCGGGCTCAAAAGGGCTAGAACCCAGAGCCGTAAAGCTTATTATTAAAAATACAATGTATGTGAATCGAAACGAAAAGTGTCGCCCTAAAAGAACCTTTTTGAGAAGTGATATTGTTGTGTAAAAAGCCTAAAGTTGTGGACTATAGTAAAGGGATTTTGGATAACAATGCTTAATTATACTGGGCTAATATTCATCGATTTTTAATGCAGTTTTAACAAAAGATAAAGTGATTCAAGAGGAAGGTTTATAAGTATGAATAGTATCTACACGGCACCCGTGCGAAGTCGGGGCGGTTTTTGTCGGCCTCCGTGGCGCAGTGGTATGCGCGGTGGATTTACAAAACGGAGGTCCTGGGTTCGATCCCCGGCTGGGCAGATTGAGATTTTCTTAATTTGTCCAGGTCTGGCTGGTGGGAGGCTTCGGCCGTGGCTAGTTACCACCTTACCGGCAAAGACGTACCGCCAAGCGATTTAGCGTTCCGGTACGATGCCGTGTAGAAACCGAAAGGGGTGTGGATTTTCATCCTCCTCCTAACAAGTTAGCCCGCTTCCATCTTAGACTGCATCATCACTTACCATCAGGTGAGATTGTAGTCAAGGGCTAACTTGTAAAGAATAAAAAAAAAAAAAAAAGTCGGGGCGGGCCACTAGTATTTGACAAATAAACTTAAACATACAAAACATTTTCGCAGGCGATAATGTTTAAAAAACAATATTTAACAAAACAATATTGCATCAAAAGCGTTTTAAAAGTGAGGAGGGGCTCGTGCTTTATATGTGCTCCTTTCAAAACGACCCCTAGTAACTGATAAGTGACGACCCCCGATTCAAGACAGCTTGGTAAAATCATATCAAAATGACCTAATTTGGCCGTTTTACAACCTTTTATGTCGTCTGACGCTAACACGCGCGTCCCAAGGGCGTTGGGACTTGAAACTTGAAGCGGTGACCATTAGTTTGTTATAATAAAACATTTTGGCGGCATGTAGAGGCGCGGCTTGCCGTATTAACTGATTAGTTTAATTAAAAAAAAGCTAACTCTTTCGCGCAGCGACGTCGCCATGGGAAATGTGGCGTGTTTGTCGGTTGAAATCTATGTTGGACCGGTGCCAAAGGTTAAATTTCGTTGATTAGTTAAACACAGATTATCATCTGTGTTTAACTAATCAACGGTCTTTATAAATTTTGTTAGCAAAATAAGTTCTTGTTACAATAATTGTGGAAATATTATTAAAAACATCCATTTACATATTTATTAAAAATATCAATTGCAAAATTAATGTAGGTACTAGGTATTTACTTAAATCGTAATATGGTGCCATTTGATATCATACAATGGTACAAACTTTATTTAATAATAAGGTTAATAATCAATAAATTAATAGAAAAGGGTAAGGGTAGAATGTAAGTATTTTTTTAATTTAAGAAGCTACCTATATGGTGTACTGTAATGGGAAAAATGTCAACTTACATGTCACTTCCTTTACTAAAACGACCGGATGATGTTTCATGGTTGAACTCAGTGACCTATGTTGTACCTATGTTAAAGGTAATTTTCCATTATACATCATGTGGACTTGCTGCTCGTACCGATATTTATATTATTATTAAAACATCATTCTTCATTTAATTATAATAAGGTTTAAGGAAAGCCCGTGTTCGTATCTATTAAATTAACTCTCATTTGATAGGATACCATACTATGATGAATTGGTGACAGACAGACAGACGAACAGTATTTATGTATTATCTGGGAAGAGGGAACCATAATCTAGGGCTTTACCCTTATCAATTGATCTACTCGATAGGCGGGCATTACCTGAGCCATTGTTTCTGATAAATAAATTACAATATCATCAAATTGTATATTACACACAGCTACAAGTGGAAACAACTGGCAGGTGCTTTATCTTTACTAATACTATAAAGAGGTAAAGTTTGTGAGTTTGTAGGGGATTTTTGTAACAATTTAGAAAGCTACATCTTCACCGACAACAACAACAACAACAGAGGCTATTCTGGTATCCCCATGGGAATGAGAACTAAAGGGGGTAAACCGTGGGGCGTCTGGTAGTATTACATAATAATATAGTAGATATCTATATTTTAAACACGTTCTTAGTTTGTATACACTTCTAAAACTCTTATTGTTCTGCACTGCATTGCGATTAAAAGATTGATTTTATCAATATCCACACAACTGACGCAAAACAGAAAATAGTTTGCGTCAGTTTTGCGGATTAATTTTTTGTCTCCGCAGAATGTCAATGAAACGTACGCGTTGTTTTATTCCATGATTATCATCCATTCAACCACAATTTGTGCCACCGCCAAGTTTGACAGGTCATATTTTAACAATAGTTTAAGCTTTAACATAATTTAACAATAGTTTAAGTGCCGTTTAGTACACTGTGGTACCGGACCTAACCCTTCCGATTCAACTTGTACACGATGCTTATCAAACGCTGGCGTACGACAGGCGGGCATTACCTGTGAATTATTATTTCTGATTAATAAATTGTGGCTCCCCGAAGACAGGGGCGGGGCGCGGCCTCCTCAATTATGAAATTTGATGCTTTTTCATTAAAACCTACGGGGCCCAGGAGGCACGGGGCAAGGCCTTTAGTGGGTTAACGGAACTTGACATGGCTGGCCCGATATTTTAACAGGTGTGGTTTAATTTAGGTATTAGGTTTTTGTACAATATTTCCTTATTTCCAATATCTAGTGCCTTAATACACGACTGTATTAAGAAATTAGAGTTGTTTTAGTTGGTAATACGACTATTACAAATAGATTATGATTATCATTACACCATGAAAACAGATTGGATGAATGGTCCATCGCGAAAATAGGATATCAATTTATTACCTTTAGAAAACAAGTATCTTAAATCGATTTTAAATTTGTAAAGAAGTATCGCCAACGTCCATACCATGTTGAATACACCGGTTCTCGTCCGATCACCGAAGTTAAGCAACATCGGGCGCGGTCAGTACTTGGATGGGTGACCGCCTGGGAACACCGCGTGATGTTGGCTTTTTGCTTTATTTTTTGGAAGATTTATTTCAAAAACTTTGTATTTTTTTAATTCAAGATAAATCGATACAAAACGATTGTCCAAAAATAACGGTTTCTGATCACCTACTCGTATGTCTCATAGATATTCTAGTTTCGGACGACGGATTGGTTTTAACTGTAGTGGCAAGGTGTAGGTGTGTAGGTAGAGTATTTGTGTGTAAAAAACCTATTGAGCATCAGCAAAACAATAAAATTATGTTTATAAAATTATAAATTAACGGTTTCTTGGTTTGTTTTGTTACACAACTCCCTTATTACGAGTATCACACTAATAAGTATAATCATCTATTTCTGCTGTGTTGACGTTCCTTTAGATTACACAATACACACAAGTGTCTGAAATTAGAACATCTATGTACGTGACCATGGATGTCCGAAAAACTGTTTTATTTAGAGTTTACTCCTTAAGAATTTATTTTTCATATAGAGTCTCGGGTATAAAAAATATGGGCAGTAAAATTCGATGAACGAATGACAGCGTTACGTTTTTGTGGACAACCTATTCTGCGCACCTTTCACCTTTCAGGCATAAGTATTGAGACGTACATAGTGTATGCTGCGGGGCACCATATACCTATTTAGACAGTCGATCTGAAAGAGTAAACTCCATTCGTGCGTCAGAGCTGACACACACTATTTTTAGAATGGAGATCTATTTATTTAGCCACTTGTGTTAAAACAAAATACAAATTCACAAGTAAAGTAACAAATTCTTCAAAAAAAATTAACAAAAAGCCAAACTAAGCCATTATTACACCTAAAGCAAACCTGTCTTCCAAAATTAGAACATCTATGTATGTGAACATGGGTGTTCGAAAAACATTTTTTTTCACAATGTTAAAACTACATACAAAATCACAAGTAACACGTTTTCAAAAAAAAAAAGCAAAAAGCCAACATCACGCGGTGTTCCCAGGCGGTCACCCATCCAAGTACTGACCGCGCCCGATGTTGCTTAATTTCGGTGATCGGACGAGAACCGGTGTATTCAACATGGTATGGACGTTGGCAACACATGAGTTTAAATTTACAATCAATATAAAACAGTTTCCATTTCTAAAGGTAGAGGTAAAAAAAAATATATCGATAACCATGGTATAGACGTCAAAGCATAACATGTCGAGATTGGGAAATGGAAGCCGCCACCTAAACCAATTAAACTTTGTTCTGCCATATAATTTTCGTTCATTTAAATTAAATCTGTTATTAAAATCACTTAAAGTATAGGGGAGGAAAAGGGTGATAAACACTTTACGAACTATTTTCATAATATCTACCAAATAGACCAAAAAAAATCATTAAAATCGGTCGAACCGTTTCGGTAAATCGAGACAAACAGCCTTACCTACCTTATAAGCCGATGGACTTCACTGCTGGATAGGCCTCTTACATAGACTTCCAAGCACAACGGTCTGCGGAGCTCACAACTCGACATTGTAGACAATATTTAGGTATTGTTTGGTTAATAAGTGATATATCTAACAGTATTTAAAATCATTGATGGCGAGTATCTTGGGCCTATACATATAAGTATAAGTATGTTCCAATTAAATTAAGCAGTCATTGTTTTCCGCATGTAACCAGAATTAACAGTGTTCGGCTTTTGCTAGGCTTATACCATTTCTAGAACTTAATTTGTACTAATTACTTTATTTGAATGATTAATCTATCTATCTATCTAACTATCAATAATAAATTACTAACACTGGTTCGATTTTATTTATATTAAATTAGAATTTAACAATATATAAGTGTGTAAGCAGTGATAGCCCAGTGGATATGACCTCTGCCTCCGATTCCGTAGGGTGTGGGTTCGAATCCTATCTGGGGTATGCGCCTCCAACTTTTCAGTTGTGTGCATTTTAAGAAATTAAATATCACGTGTCTCAAACGGTGAAGGAAAAACATCGTGAGGAAACCTCCATATCAGAAAATTTTCCCAATTCTCTGCGTATGTGAAGTCTGTCAATCCGCATTGGGCCAGCGTGGTAGACTATTGGCCTAACCGTTCTCATTCTGAGAGGAGACTCGAGCTCAGCAGTGAGCCGAATACGGGTTGGTAAAGATGAATGATGAATATGTAAGTATAATAATAATAATTTTACATAGTTTTTTTGGCATACTATACCACAGAAACATAATGTGACCGTATGACAGTGTCCTGCCTTTTCACCCTAATATCCGTCCAAACTGAGAACTGAATCTGTCCGGCTATTAGGCTTGGCGACCTGGCAGTCCTATTTATACCTACTAATTAATTCGGATATTGGACACAATTAATGAGAGCGTGGATTTGCTAATTATTAAGAGTAGGTAAGTAGGTAAATATTGTCATTATACGATAAAACTTAGGGAATACTTCCCCGGCTTGAAAGTCACCTAAATGATCATTAGGGTGACCATCATTACCATAATCAATAACCATGACTATTTTTTTTAAAGAATATTTGCCGTATCTTTTAAATATGACCAATATTCCCATTTCCCTACAATTAGTCGGGAAAGACTGTATTAGGAGTGGGTACGACAATATACCAACGGGGTGGGGATCGAACCACCACTCCTCGGTGATGAGTCCGACCGCTCTTGCCGTTGAGCTATTGAGGCTATTGAGGCATTTAAATACAGTCGATTTTCATACAAACATTTATTTAAGAAATGCCTTTTACTCTCGGTCCTCTAACGTTCTACGAGGATCTTCTTAGTTCGTCCTTAGTTCGTTCTAAGTACGTTCTTAGTTCGTTCTTGGTTCGCGGGGGAACTTTATCTATTTTCCCCCGGACAAAAATATTCGCATTGGACTAGACGTTTTTGAGTTTTAGTGTAGGTACAAATGAATAACAATTTATTTATAAACAATAATATATAATCGAAGAAAAATATTTATTATTTTTAACCGACTTCCAAAAAGGAGGAGGTTCTACGTTCGGCTGTATGTATGTTTTTTTTTTTTTTTTATGTATGTCCAGCGATAATTCCGTCATTTGTGGACCGATTTTGAAAATTCTTTTTTTGTTTTAAAGGGTTTCATTCCAGGGTGGTCCCATTTTTTTCATGTCAGGATCTGATGATGGCATCCTGGAGAAATCGAAAGGAACTTTCAAAAATTGTAGGGACGGCTAGTACGTTTGTTAGTGTTTCCATAAGGTATTTTAAACCACTACATTTTTATGAAGGTCTGGAGTTGGTCTGATGATGGAGCCGAAACACAGACGATGGAACTCGTCAACGATTTACAGCAGGTACCTTTTGTTTGGGCTTGATTTATTTGTATTGATGAGAACTTTCCACCTAGATGGGTTGTGACTGTATTAAGGGTCTGATGATGAAGACGAATGACAGTTAAGAGAACTCCTCAACGGTTCACAGTAGCTACATTGTGTTTGGACTTGATAAATTTGTATTGATGAAAACTTTCCACCTAGATGGGTTGTGACTGTATTAGGGGTCTGGTGACGAAGATGAAGGAGAGTTAAGGGAACTCCTCAACAGTTCACAGCTACCTTGTGTTTGGACTTGATAAATTTTATATTGATGAGAATGTGACTGAATAGGGGGTCTGGTGATGAAGACGGAGGACAGTCACCTTTCACGATTTTCTGAATATTCATATTACGTGTGGATAAAGGGGGAGTGAAATTTTGTATATGAGTTAAGGTAGTATTTTTAAAATTGGGATTGTAGGACTTAGATACTTATCATAAGAAAATAACGTTTCAACTAATTGCTTATTAATTTTTGTTCACACTCAGTAGGTGTGCTAACACTAAAAATTAAAAAATAAAAATTTTAATAAAAAAAATTCAACCGACTTCCAACTAAAAAATTAACCTAAACTAAAAAGCAAAAAATAACATCTTACCTATGTGCTACCTTCTGATCAGTTTGAAGGCGGTGCCAATCCAGTGTCATGTTTTAATTAAAGCCGTTTCTGAAAGAACCACAGAAATTTTGTAATTTAAACGGCTTAAATTAAAACGTCACTGGCTTGGCACCGCCTTCAAACTGATCAGAAGTAGCACATAGGTAAGATGTTATTTTTTGCTTTTTAGTTTAGGTTAATTTTTTAGTTGGAAGTCGGTTGAATTTTTTTTATTAATCCATACTAATATTATAAATGCGAAAGTAAGTCTGTCTGTCTGTCTGTTACCTTTTCAAGGATAAACCACTAAACCGACTAAGATGAAACTTTATATAGTTAGAGAAAAATTGGACATTTTTGTTCCGGAAAAATCAATGCGGAATTTGAAAAAAAACATTGGCGCAAATGGAGTCGCGGGCGTCTGCTAGTGAGTATATATATTCTAACCTTAAAATTTCACGTTTCGTATGCCAACGTCCATACCATGTTGAATACACCGGTTCTCGTCCGATCACCGAAGTTAAGCAACATCGGGCGCGGTCAGTACTTGGATGGGTGACCGCCTGGGAACACCGCGTGATGTTGGCTTTTTTTTTCTTTTTTTTTTTATTTAAACTTATTTACAATAATATCCGTAAGGCCGTGATAGCCCAGTGGATATGACCTCTGCCTCCGATTCCGGAGGGTGTGGGTTCGAATCCGGTCCCGGGCATGCACCTCCAACTTTTCAGTTGTGTGCATTTTAAGAAATTAAATATCACGTGTCTCAAACGGTGAGGGAAAACATCGTGAAGAAACCTGCATACCAGAGAAATTTCTTAATTCTCTGCGTGTGTGAAGTCTGCCAATCCGCAGTGGGCCAGCGTGGTGGGTGGGCCTAACACCCCTCTCATTCTGAGAGGAGACTCGAGCTCAGCAGTGAGCCGAATATGGGTTGATAACGTAACAATCATATCGAACTTCACTCCGTGTTTATGAGTAAAAGCGTCTATTCGCGCTGATGTGACTCTTGTGAAAACGCAGTCTACTATTTCACTTTTCTTGATCAAGTAGTTCGTCTATGTAACCAATACCGATGCAGGAATGACATGGTATAAAAATGTATTATTTTTAACCGACTTCCTGTATGTATACCGGTGCCAATCCAGTGTCATGTTTTAATTAAAGCCGTTTCTGAAAGAACCACAGAAATTTTGTAATTTAAACGGCTTGAATTAAAACATCACTGGCTTGGCACCGCCTTCAAACTGATCAGAAGGTAGCACATAGGTAAGAAGTTATTTCTTGCTTTTTACTTTAGGTTAATTTTCGAGTTGGAAGTCGGTTGAAATTTTTTTATTAAAATTTTTACTTTTGTACCGTACCCGCAACGCAATATGCGCATTCTGCTGAAACGAAAGCATCATTTAGTTATATTAAAAAAATTAACCCCTTATTTATTTTGTTTTGTGTCTTTAAATATTCTTTTAATTGTCTAAAAATATTCCCTATATATGTGTTTAAGTAATGAAATATTGAATATAATAATTTGTTCTTGATCTGCATAAAATATTGTCACATTCTTCGTCAGGGACTTTTCCGGAAAGCACCGAGTTCCATTGAAACTGTTATCTTAAACACTCAACAACTGGCAACCTACTTACGCAAGCAGGATATGTTTTATTTAATTATGTATATACAGGGTGATTCGGACTTTAGTGCGGACATTTTTTTTCGTGGTTCTGTATCATTAATAGAACATAAATCTACAAACAGTTCGATACATTTTATGTAATTTTTTTTTTCAATTTATGTCTCAGAAATAACAAAATAATGGACACATTCCCAAACAAACTGCGCAACTGCTGGCGGCACTTTGTAAGACGCCGACAAAGAAATACCGGCAGTAGTCATATCGCTTCGGCTTCGGCTGACGGGGGTGGCAGGGGTGAGGGGATCGAAAAATCCCTGAGGACGCCTGCCGAATTGCCGATGGGCGACCAGTGACAGACAATCTGCCGTCGCTTGCGCATTTAAGTCGAATCATCCTTTAATGCAAAAGTTTGCGTAATAATAATCATCATTTGTATTTCATTATTCCAATCGAAAGTTTATAATTTTTATTATTACTACGCATTATTGATGGTCCTAAGCCCAATAAAGTATGAAGGGAAAATCGATACTCAACTCAAAAGTGACGACCTTTAATTATTATAAAAAATAATAGGTACAAAAATAAACGTAGAAAGGTCAACGGCCCTCGGCGCGGGCGCTCGCTAACCTAGTACCTACCAGCTGATTTTGTAGTTGCCTATTACTGTGCTATTACTTAGTACAGCGATAGGGTGACCCTCAAATTCTGTTTAAATGTTTAAACTTTAGCTAACGATAACTTTGTTATTGTTGAGTTAAAAAAAAAAAGAAAAAATACGTGTTCATTAAATTTTGTTTATGTACAAAATATAAAAATATCCGTACTTAAAAAAATTTCTTCCTGTATGTAAACTTTTAGCTAAGCTTTTAGCTGAACTTAATTTTTCGTTTGCTTATTCATGCTTTCATAAAATTTACAGAACTGAAAAGTTGGAGGTGCATGCCCCTGGCCGGATTCGAAGTTCGAACCTCCGAATCGGTCTTGATTTTTTTTTCTTGTTGAGTAAGCATCGCCTGCGCCTGCGCCTGCGAGCGCAGAAGCATCGCCTGATGAGCCCCGAAGGCTTAAAGAAAGATAGAAGACGGAACGACTCTAAGGGACTCTCGTCTCTTATGAGACTCGGACCTCAGCTTAAAGGGCTTTAGGATATGGTGGGTTGATCCTAAATGAAACTCGTACTGTTTTTGTTCACTCTTGTATTGAAATTAATCTTAAATGATATTACACTGAAGTTAATGTACAAGTAGCGCTTAACACAACGATATGCGTTGATATGAAGTACGTGAGTTTCTTATGAGTATTGCGGTACGACAGGGCAGATACGTGTCGTATCGCTCGCGGTAAGGGTCGTACTGTGTGGTCTAAATGACCGGGAATACTAGCGTCCCTTTTTGTTTCCCGCGCGAGGCTGGCTGTGGCGGAGCAATGTCGCCAACCGATTCGCGCGCTTTGTAACTGCCGCGGGGCAGCGTTGCCAACGTCATAAAGGTAACGTATACGTTCGGAAACCGCCACAGGGCCATTCGAGAGGAGGTAACTGTGACCTGAGTGAATCAGTCCGGACGCCCCCAAGATCGTGTGTTTAGAAAACCCACATCCGGGTGACGTTAGATATCGAGGTACGGGGACCTCATCTTCGCAGGCGAAGACGCTGTGTAGCTTGTGTATGGTTGCCTGGGTAGCGTAGTCGGTTGTACCTAGCGAGTTTGGCTACTAAAAGTTTACTAGAGACTGAAATTGGGGAAAGAAAAAAAATCTAATGTTTGTTAAAAACCGCCTCAGTGTGAAAACATTTTACTTAAATATAGAAACTGAAATGCAAGTATCAAACTCAGTTATACCAATATTTGCTCAACAATTTTAGGAATACCCTTTTTTGCCGTGCGATAAACTTGAAAATTAAAATATTATTCTATTATTAAACTAATCATATTTTTCACTCTAGCTATCGCCAACGTCCATACCATGTTGAATACACCGGTTCTCGTCCGATCACCGAAGTTAAGCAACATCGGGCGCGGTCAGTACTTGGATGGGTGACCGCCTGGGAACACCGCGTGATGTTGGCTTTTTGTTTTGCATATTAATGTTATATGAATTATATACTTTTTTTTAATATTTGTACGCGATACATTTACTTTGTCTTACTCTCTTTAAACTCAATTTTATTAGTCAAGTTTATTGCGGATCACGATCTAAACATTTCTATTCCTGAAGGAGAGTAATTTTTTTCTTCAGGAAAGTTTTTAATAAAACAATCAAAACCTCATTGTGCGATCACGATGAGGTTTGCAATCTCACCTGATAGTAAGTGACGACGCAATCTAAAATGAAAGCGGGCTATCTAGTACTTTGTAAGTAACAACAAGTTTGGTATGGTAGTCTCCACAAAAAGCCACAACCGTCCATCGCCTAATATTAAATTATTCAAAATTCTGGTCTAAAAGTGCTACTACGCGGTATATGACTACATGCATAAAAAAGAAAACCAAAAATATAATCGGTTTCCCTATCACTCACTTGAAAACTAAGGCTACGCCCAAACGGGTATGTGTGAAAACATATTCCTTCTCCTTTCCCTTAACTCACTTAAGTGGGGTCGGCAAAATATGTAAATCTTCTCCGTTCGCCTCTATTACTCATCAACTCATTTCACCTCTGTATTTATAAAAATTTAATTGCAAGTATCAATCTGAGTTATTCCAATATTTGCTCAACAATTTTAGGAATGCCCTTTTTTGCCGTGCGATAAACTTAAAAATTAAAATATTATTCTATTATTGAACTAATCATATTTTTCACTGTAGCTGTCGCCAACGTCCATACCATGTTGAATACACCGGTTCTCGTCCGATCACCGAAGTTAAGCAACATCGGGCGCGGTCAGTACTTGGATGGGTGACCGCCTGGGAACACCGCGTGATGTTGGCTTTTTGCTTTTTTTTATTGATGATACTGACTGATAACTGATGATATTGGCCAGAGGATACAACATAAAAATAATTATAGTTTTTATAAATAATTGAACGTGATATATTAACTTTGTTTTGCTCTCGTGAATATGGATTTGTTTGACACTCAAGTATATTGTTATTGAAATGTTCAGATCGCCACCTAAACATTTTACACAGGAGAACCAGTTTTTTCTTCATAAAAATACCTTGTGCGATCACAATGAGATTTGCATGTGTTATTTACTGTTTTGCCGTAACTGCATAACCGATGTAAAGCAGTTACGGCGTGTAAAAATGTCCATAGGTAAAGGAAAAATTCAATTAAATTTTCACATTTATTGCTTTTTAATGAAAATAAGTACCTATCTACCTATCTACTTCACAGATACGTGATCACTTAATATGCCAAGCACCTTTGCAAAGATTATAATAAGTGTTTTGCGTGAAAAACCTCAATACTTTTAAAGTGTGACGCTAGTAAGATTTATGAACAAGCATAGAAGCTATACCACGATCGACATTGAGGTGGGCTTGAGATTCGGTTCAGTTTTCATTTTTTTATTAAAAGTCCTTATTTGTACATTGTAATGTGAAAACATAAAAAAGTGAAGTCAGTGAATAGGTTGTTAAAATAGACACTTTGTAACGATTTTCCACACTATTTCTAAATAAATTCGCTGTGTATAAATTATTTTTATTATAGCCTATATTGTATATTATTCTGATGACTATATTATTTCAACAAAATACTGTCATTATTTTTAATGTGAACAAACCATCGTCCTTATAAGGTCGATTTAAGAACAGAGATCAATTTTCTTACAGATTTGCTCAAACTAAGCTTAAGTATCTGCGTCACTCAAAAAAACACATATTTCTCAAATTCATTGGCGTCCGCTATTTTCTATAGGTATAAATTTATACCGATACATATTCCTTTCTTTTTTGCTAGAACTAAGTACCTACCGTACTTTCTGTTACGTCACGTCTATTTACAAGTTTAGTCAAAGATTGTTTGTGACGAAAACGATCAATACAATCATTTGAGATAAGATCTAATACAATATTATAATATTATTGATAGTAATTGACGTAGTCGCAGAGCACAATCACACACTATTTTATAACCAGTAAAGTACCTACAGATATTACACGCCGTAACTGCTAAACCGATTACAAATGGGTTTGCATGTTTTATTTATGAAGGTAAAGGTATTTTTATGAAGATATAACTGGTTCTCCTGTGTGAAATGTTTAGGTGGCGATATAAACATTTCAATAACAATACACTTGAGTGTCAAACAAATCCATATTCACGAGAGCAAAACAAAGTTAATATATCACGTTCAAATATTTATAAAAACTATAATTATTTTTAACCGACTTCAAAAAGGAGGAGGTTCTCAATTCGGTCGGTATTTTTTTTTTTTTTTTTTTTTTTTTTTTTTTTTTTTTTTTTTTTTTTTTTTTTTTTTATGTATGTACACCGATTACTCAAAGACGCCTGGACCGATTTCAAAAATTTTTTTTTTGTTTGAAACGGTATAGTCCCCATTTGGTCCCATTGCCATCATGACAAGATCTGATGATGGAATCCTGGAGATATTGAGGGGAACTTTCGAAAATTATATGGATGTCTAGTGTGTTCGTAAACTTTTCCATTTAGTACCTTTAAGAAATACAAAATTATGAAGGTTTAAAATCGATCTGATGATGGAGTCATAAAACAGACGAGGGAACTCCTTGGTGATTAACAGCAATTACCTTGTGTTTGGGCTTGATTAATTTGTATTAATGAGAACTTTCCACTTAGATAGGTTGTGACTGTCATTTAGGGGTTTGGTGATGAAGACCAAGGACAATTAAGGGAACTCCTTAACAGTTTTAAGTAACTACCTTGTGTTTGGCCTTGATTAATTCGTATTGCTGAGAACTTTCTACCTAGATGAGTTGTGTCTGTTATTAGGGTTCTGATGATGAAGACCAAGATCAATGAAGGGAACCCCTTGACGGTTTACGGTAGCTACCTTGTGCTTGGGCTTGATTAATTTGTATTGCTGAGAATTTTGTACCAAGATGGGTTGTGACTGTCATTAGGCGTCTGATGTATTCGTTTGAGATGAAATTTTACACTAAAAATTGAAAAATAATAAAAATTTTAATAAAAAAAATACAACCGACTTCAAAACCTAAAAACGTACCCACTAAACTAAAAAGCGAAAAATAACATCATAATATGTTCTACCTGCTGATCAGTATGAAGTCGGTGCTTAGCCGGTGTTGTCTTAATTTAAGCCATTTCTGACAGGACCACATGAAACAACACTGTCTGCAAAATCTAAATCCATAAGATATGCTCACATGGCTTGAATTAATACATCACCGGCTTAGCACCGCCTTCATACTGATCAGCAGGTAGAACATATTATGATGTTATTTTTCGCTTTTTAGTTTAGTGGGTACGTTTTTAGGTTTTGAAGTCGGTTGTATTTTTTTTATTAAAATTTTTATTATTATGTTGTATCCTCTGACCAATATCATCAGCTGTATCATCAATAAAAAAAAGCAAAAAGCCAACATCACGCGGTGTTCCCAGGCGGTCACCCATCCAAGTACTGACCGCGCCCGATGTTGCTTAACTTCGGTGATCGGACGAGAACCGGTGTATTCAACATGGTATGGACGTTGGCGACAGCTACAGTGAAAAATATGATTAGTTCAATAATAGAATAATATTTTAATTTTTAAGTTTATCGCACGGCAAAAAAGGGCATTCCTAAAATTGTTGAGCAAGTATTAGAATAACTCAGTTTGATACTTGCAATTAAATTTTTATAAATACAGAGGTGAAATGAGTTGATGAGTAATAGAGGCGAACGGAGAAGATTGACATATTTTGCCGACCCCAATTAGGTGGGTTAAGGGAAAGGAGAAGGGAAATGTTTTCACACATACCCGTTTGGGCGTAGCCTTAGTTTTCAAGTGAGTGATAGGGAAACCGATTATATTTTTGGTTTTCTTTTTTATGCATGTAGTCATATACCGCGTAGTAGCACTTTTAGACCAGAATTTTGAATAATTTAATATTAGGCGATGGACGGTTGTGGCTTTTTGTGGAGACTACCATACCAAACTTGTTGTTACTTACAAAGTACAAGATAGCCCGCTTTCATTTTAGATTGCGTCGTCACTTACTATCAGGTGAGATTGTAGTCAAGTACACATTATTATTATTATTTAAAAATCTAAGTAAGTTAATAGAGACGAATATCTTAGCATTCCATGGATTCACTGTGCAGGTGCCGAGTACATCCCGTGGTAGAGAGAGAAACTCCGAGCAGAGTCCTGGACTTGTGACTACAGGATGTAGGGTTAAGGAATTCCTTGACGATCGATAAACACTCCCCGTTATTTACTTTTATACTGTGGTCCTTTGGAAAGTCAGTCTCCCACGGTACAGTAATCTCAACGCTTAGTTTGTTTGGAAAAAAGGAAAATGGCTAGTCTAGATCTTGAAATAGCGGCATCCTCTGGGATTTTATAATGTTTTTCATACATATCTATTAACAAAGTCCAATCAAGTGCAGAACCTAGGATTGAATAGGGTTTACTTGAGGAATTCGATTTTGAACCTGCTTTGATGAAGTTAATTTGTCTTTTAGCTGTAAATTATGTGAAAAATAAATTCGATTTTACCTTACCTATCTACTTAATTAGGTATTCTTAATTAGTATTAACTGTCTAGCATTAACACTAACTTTTAGCCCGCTAATTTTCATTGAAACAGCGTGGTGGGTTCATAAAAAAGCTCCATATCCCCTTGTAAGTAGAGACCGGTCCGTTAAAATAAGCTGTTTAGCTATAGCTAAAAAAAAAAATACCGACCGAATTGAGAACCTCCTCCTTTTTGAAGTCGGTTAATAAGTTCATAATAGCTTTTCTTATTTAAATTGTGTTCTCTTCATTTGACTCTAGTGAGTTCATTCACATGGAACCTCTGTTAAGGTCTGCATTCCAAATTCAAAGCAAGTTTAGTTTTTATATTTTTATACTAGCAGATGGCACGCGGTTTCACTCGCATATTTTATATTCCCGTTGGAATACGGAGATAAAATATAGCCTATAAGTCTCGCAAATAACGCTTCTTTCAAAATTGTTTCGGTAGATCCAGAGAGTATCCCCTGCAACCTCACAAACTGAAGGTACCTCTTTATTTATTAGTAGATACTGGTACAAAGATTACTTATTATATTTTATTTTACTTACTTAATATATAATTGAGATTTGGGATATTACCGCTTACCAATTTCTATTAAGCTGTACCTATTTTATGTGCAATTTGAGACTAGTTACTTTTGCTCCATAATTAAATAAATCAAAATTTCTTTGTTTATTTTGAAGTACTTAGGCTTAGTTTTAAAGCTCTTTCGGCAGTATTTTTTCTCACTTTTAGTTTTACTTACCTATACTTAATCACATCTTGCGATTTGTATAAGCAAAACCAAGTGAAAATGTTGGTTTAATCAGATCCCCGAATATTACTTCTTTTTATTATCTGTACTACGTATTTATTGCTAAGTCGTAAAACATATTAGCATCATCATTCTAAATAATGATCATAATAGACAACTATCGGCATAAATCATTTGGGTATGTAGATAATTGACCGACAACAAAACAGACTAATACAAAAAACTCATAGTGACAAAAAGAACGGTAATGTTCTGAGGGGAATAACATTTCTTACAAAATAATGTTAACATGAAAATGAACTTTAACACCTTCTCAATTAAATACAAAATCCTTTGCAAAGTTTCTCCATAAGATGGGAAAAAATGCCCAAGAAAGGAAATAAAACGACGAAAATTTCAATAAAACATGACTTTATTTTAAAACATCACTTTAAACTTCATTACAGGATTATTGGTTCGTCTATCGAAGCACATAAAATCCACAATGTCCTCATTCCACGTCACGAAATCACGGAAAAACACTGGATATTTTTCCCTTAGGCAAAAACAGCAGATAAAAAACCAAAGTCACATCTTCAATAGTTCAACGCATCACGAAAGAAAATATTGACTCAATAACGTCATCCAGATCTTTACTGAATGGAGACAGTTGAGCTTCGTGTGTCGTGGTTGATTTGTGTTTTCCATCAACCATTAGATTGCAGTTTGGACCAACCATGTTCACTTTATCTCCTCTCCATCTCCTGTTGATAGTCACAATACCACCACTTCCAACTAAGTTGATAGTTCCGAAGTTATCGATCACATCAACTTTACAATCGTTGCCAATCACTTCGATTTCTCCCTGATTGCCCGTCACTCTCACTATACAGTTATTGCCAACTACTTTTAGACTTGTTGGATTGTTCTCCATCGTCACTTTCTTCTTGTTGCCGACGATTGAGTACTTCTTCATTTTAGAAAGTTTAAATTAATATAAAAATAATAATTGTTGTCACAAGGAACGTCTAGCTCTTGTGGTTTGTAGCGCGTGAATGATTTAAATTTGGAATGCGCGTTGTTTATAAGGTCACGAGCACGCGTTCGCGCAGCTAGCGATAAGGGAGTCCCCTCGTATGTATCATCCATTGATGAAACACGTTACGTATTAAAATGGTCCGGTCAGTGATTTTCGAGGATAATTCATTTTTAAGTATAATTGTTGTAAAATAATGTGGCATTTTTGTTATTCCCCGTGTAAATTTATCTTGCAGGTTCAGGTAATTTACAATGGAGGTACTTAATACCTAGATTAAATTTAAAAGAAGTTAATGTTCCTGAAATACTGATTATGAAATTAAAATGTACCTAGTGTTCCTCACAAGAATTTATTGAATTGTAAATACGAGTCGAATATGAGGAAATCTATAAAGTGATCGATGTTGTGTATTAGTCTGATTCGTTAATCTACTAACTTAAAGTAAAATCATTAAATTCTCTACATCGTAAGTCCATTGCGTTGGTTGAGTCAGTAAATGGATAGACGTAGGACTTTGGCCTTTGACTTTCTGTCGTGTCGGTCTATTGAGTAAAACATTTCACTTTAAAGGTAATACACATATACATGGTCTATAGTCTGTGCTATAAATTCATCTAAGTTTATCTCGTATAAGATAGGTCGATAATTTCCTACTTATCTCTGGAAAACAATATTATCAAAACTAAATTGTTTAGTTATATACATTTAGCTGGTTTGGTATCTACCTACTACGAAAAGTTAAAAAGCAAAAGAAAAATAATAAATTGGAACGTGAAAACGGAGAAACGCTTTTGAATTGCCAAGTAAGATCCCATTCGCACGAGTGCTTCTATATCGGACGTTAAAAAGGCGTTCAAATACAACATATTCTTTGATCTTCTTAGGTCTAATTAAATACGAAGAAAAGCGGAAAACAAACTCTTAGTAGATTCATAGTAGATAGATTCAGATTCAAGAAAATTCGTCAACTGCCGCGAGATTTGGATGTACTAAAAATTTTGCAGGAAAATTCCTGCTAAATAGAATTTTAAAGAATTACTTTTAGGAATTTTTGGAAAAAATATTTTGTGACTTAGATTTAGGAGGTACTTTATCTTCCTACTAAACTATAAGCGAATTTTTTTTTCGGCAGTAGTGAAAAATGATGTGTAGAAAATATTGGACACGCCAATTATTTTAATTTCTCGTATGGTACAACGGAAGCTATATAGAGAATCGTATCTCGTGAATAAATACATAATAATTTGTTTGAGAGTTACATAATTAGATTAATATCAGACTTAATGTTACCAGTTCCTTGTAATATTATTATTTCTGCCGTTATTCGAGAAACACTTTAGTAGGTGGTCTGTGGTTGTGATTTATCATATATGTGAGTCTATAGGAAGTTAGAAACCTCCAGTGCAATGACTTTCATCCGTCAAGCATTTCAAGCTTCATTTATGGTAACCTTCTGTACTAATAGGTTATGGTTTTACAATTATCAAAGTCAGGTGAATAACACTCACGATAGTTTAATTTCTAAAGTAGGCCAAGTAATTGAAATGAACGTCTAAAGTTAATGGGATGCAAAAAGATCTGCCTTTGATATGTTACTTTATCTTCTAACTAGTTGACGCCGCGCGATTTCACCCGCGTGATTCCCATTCCTGTAGGAATACGGGGATAATATATAGCCTATAGCCTTCCTCGATAAATGGGCTATCTAAAACTGCAAGAATTTTTCAAATCGGACCATTGGTTCCTGGGATAAGCGCGTTCAACCAAATAAACAAACAAACTCAGCTTTATAATATTAGTACAGATTCTAGTGACTAAACTATATTGGTTCGTTATTCTAGTTTACCTATCGAGTTTGACTGTACCTATCATTATTTAGTGTGAATCTATACTAATATTATAAAGCTGAAGAGTTTGTTTGTTTGTTTGTTTGTTTGTTTGTTTGATTGAACGCGCTAATCTCAGAAACGGCTGGTCCGATTTGAAAAATTATTTTAATGTTAGATAGCCCATTTATCGAGGAAGGCTATAGGCTATATATTATCCCCGTATTCCTACGGGAACGGGAACCACGCGGGTGAAACCTCGCGGCGGCAGCTAGTTACTTAATAAACTTACTTACGTCACAGAATAGTAATACTAGATACTTATCTATTTTAAATACATGCATTAATAACGTGTTTTAGTCTAGAACATTAAATTGAATGTTCCTCATAGATAGCATCTAAACATCATAGATAAACATTATAATTGCCACTCTTTTTGCACTTCGGGACAATACCTCGTGTGTACCTATACATATTTATAATAATCCCCCTTTCATTATTTTATAACTGCAATAATTTATTCGCTTGGAAAAAAAAACAAACATTATTATTATTTACTGCAACTGCAGATGGCGGTTCCGCTCAGATTATCTGGTGGTACTTATTAAAGACAGTGGCGTAGCGTGTTTTAGAAGGGCCTTATATCAAAATTAGTTGGGAAGACCCAATAGATGAGCAAATCCCGAAAAATGTCTTTAGTTTTTAACTTACTCTACCCTAACTCTTTCACCAACAATGTATTGCTTTTTTTTAATTTTGTAATTTCTGCAGTTTTTTATGTGTTTTCTTGGGGAATCACCATCAGATTAAGTAATATTGTAGAACCCCGTATCATTGATACCTATGGCTGATACCGTTATAGCTACGCCCCTGATTCAGGACCGATTAGTAATTTGGCTGGTGGGAGGCTTCGGCCGTGACTAGTTAGTTACTAGATGTCGTGTAGAAACCGAAAAGGGGGTGTGGATTTTCATTCTCCTCCTAACAAGTTAGCCCGCTTCCATCTTAGACTGCATCATCACTTACCATCAGGTGAGATTGTAGTTAAGGGCTAACTTGTAAAGAATAAAAAAATCGCGTCGACCGTTTCTCCAATAGAAATGGATTTGACATATCAGGAGAAGCAGGGATAAAGCTCTGCTATGTCCTACTCCTGTTCATAGGCCTATAAAGGGGCCGTGATTAATCAGGGTATGCACTCCTAAGACAAATAACTAACTGGGAAATGTGCATTGGATAAGACATATCTATATTATTTCTTTGTACCTATTGCTTTTTAAGGGCTTGTGTAATAATGTGTCTACAAAAAGAACTGACACACCCACTAATTATTTTAATTATAATTTTATGCGAGCTGATAGGTATGTAAAAATAAAACATTTCCTATATCCGGCCGAAGTTATTTTTATTGATTTTCCTGTTATAAGCACCTCACTATTCCTAATTAACATATTTTGTTTGTTAATATAAGTTTGAGATTATTTTTAGTAAGTAGGTACATTGATATTGGGTAAGTACGTTATTTTATCACACTTGGTTATTTTTTGATACATTAAATGTATAACTAATTAGGTAGGTAGGTTATTACTTAGTATGTAGGTACGTAGGTTTTGAACAGATGCAGGTGATAAGGAAGTTCATTAGGATTCGTTCGTTATAATAAACATGAGTCGAGAGCATCAATTGTAGTCACAAGAGAACATCTTCTGAGGATGCTTCGGGTTTCGGGATGAAAAGTTCGTAGAGGGTGTTATATCGGATCTGGGTGACATTGCCATGTAGATTTCGCGGCTACCTACATAATAGAAAAGATGAATTAACTATACCTACCTAGTACCAGTTGCGTGGACTTCATAAATCCAGAAATACACTGCATAGTTGCCTACATCCTGAAGATTCATTACGAAGATGTAGAAGAATTATGCTAATGCTTACCCATGTTCAAAACTTTGTGCACTCTAGTGATAACTAGATAGGTTTTATTTTTGATGCGCTCATCAGAACAGTTAGGCATAAGACAGCTTTCGTGATTTAAAGTCCCACGAGGCGGATGTAAAAAGGTATTTTTCTGCGGTTTTGCTGACCCGAGGTAGAAATCTGCATCCTATTGAGAAATTTTAGGAATCCGCATCTTAGTGTGGAATCTTTTGTGTTTAAAATCGTGGACAGGAAAATGGTTATTAGTTATTACCCTACACAATACACATCCGACATTACTCATAAACTCATAAATATATAGGGAACGTACCCATAAAATACCTAAGTACCTACCTACAAAATGCCTAGTAGCACAAAATATAGTAATAAAAAGACTTCTTGCGCGAGAAAAACATAGTACCTATAGGCACAGTATACTTATTGTACTGTGCCATAGGTACTTTCCTTGTTGGTAGATGCATTATGCATAGTGTATAGGTGCCTAAACTTACCTAGTAAGTAAGCTATCCTCAAATATAGATAAAGATAATCTTTTTTGTAGATCTATAAAAGTGGCATATTCCACTATGCATCTTTTTGTTATATCTCGTAGGGTACTGGGAGCTCCCAGTCGGCTTAGGTAACGTTTTCCGACATAATTATTAATTATCGTCAAATTTCTACTGATTTACACAAAACCAAAAAGGGGCATACAAAGCACAGGGGGACATGGTAGGTATCTACCTCTTTACCTTTTACTTTAATTAAGTAATACCTTAACGCAGATAATAATTATTCCTGCATGTACGAATATGAAGAAGTGAGCATTGAAGTTGAACCATCATAAAACCTTTATACTTACTTACTTAGCCATGTTAATCTCCTGAATCCAGCACTGAACTATAAAGGTTTTACAGGGAAAGTACCTGTTACTTATTACATACTTAATAATAATAATAATCGATCAATCACCCATAACAGCATGTTGTACTGTACTGCGTAATCTAAGATAATGCTTTTAAACGCCTACTTCACACAATTCAGTCTCTTCCTTATCCAGTTGAAGTTTCTATAGCTCAGTGGTAAAAGGGGTTGCTTATATTTTCATTCTTATCTATCTTTTATCCATCCGATATTTTGCACTACAAACAAGTAGCAAAACATCAGATGGATATACCTAAACATTAATTAATTATTTTATCAAATAGAAATATGATAATAATGAAATCGGAAATGAACAAACCAGGAAGAGTTTGTTAGAGGACAAAATAGTGTAAGATTTATAATTATATTGGAAACTAGCGGACGCCCGCGACTTCGTCAGCGTGAAGGTAGATGTAATCTTTTAACTACCCCTACCCTACCCCTACCCTGCCCTACCCTACTCCTTCCCTACCCTACCCTACCCTTTCCCTACCCTACAAATTAAGGTTCCACACGCGACGGAAGCTTAAAAATGAAGTAACTTCTCCCGTTTTCCCAACGTTTCCCTTCACTGCTCTGCTCCTATTCACCGTAGCGTGATGAAAAGTATACTATAACCTGCCCAGTAGTATGAAGAATAATTGTGCCAAGTTTCGTTAAAATCCGTCGAGTAGTTTTTGATTCATGATAAAGAACATACAGACAGACAGACAGACAGACAAAAATTTTACTGATTGCATTTTTGGCATCTGTATCGACCACTAATCACCCCCTGATAGTTATTTTGGAAATATATTTCATGTACAGAATTGACCTCTCTACAGATTTATTATACTTAAGTATAGATTAATAATTGAGTAAATACCGTTGATTATACAAACACCTACAAATTAAAATTATAGTGTGGTACATACGATACATAAATAACTTACTACCTAGATACTACTTCCTTAAAACTTGTTAGGAAACTTGTTCCAACTTCCTATGTATGTAAACCGCCTATGTAACTATGGTCTTAGGTCTTATACCTATCTACCTATTTACTATTTCCTGATTTCAGGAGCGTCTATCAACACTTTCCGAAAATTCATCATCATAATCTGCTGATGGGCATACGAACCTACTTAACTAATTACATAAACACCATGCTTATTTAGCGACTAGCTGATGCTGCGCGGTTTCACCCGCGTGGTTCCCGTTCCCGTAGGAATACGGGGATAATATATAGCCTATAGCCTTCCTCGATAAATGGGCAATCTAACACTGGAAGAATTTTTCAAATCGGACCAGTAGTTCCTGAGATTAGCGCGTTCAATCAAACCAACAAACAAACTCTTCCGCTTTATAATATTAGTATAGATTTACCCGGCGATCGAACCCAGGACCTCCGTCATGTAAGTCCATCGCGCGTACCAATGCGCCACGGAGGCCGTCGAGGTGTTAATTTACAGATGAAAATGATTTCCCTTACCTGCCATGTTGTTTGGAAATAAGGACCGTTACCTAATGATTTCAATTCGTTGTGATTATTTAGGACTAAAATAAAAGAACTTTGTTTGAATTTTACTCATAAACTAGAGAATAATACTCTTTGTCAAACATTTTTTACATTCATCTATGTAACACACAGGATATTGCAAGGGAAATCACAGTTTTAAGGTCATTCCGTGACCTTAGTACAATTTATACTACAACCTTTATATAATACCTACTCGTATGCAAGCTAAGTAGATCTTTATTTACTTTACAATAAGATGTGGTATTTATACAACAATATAGGAGCGTGTGTGTAAAATGTAGGTAGTTTTATGTAACTTGTTGTTTGACACAATTATTTCAAGGCAGATCCTGTTAGATCATCAAGGCAAGCGAAAGGTACTTTACTCTTGCAAAGTGTGATACGGCTCAATAAGGGAGAGGTTCCGTATGTGCTTTACAAATGTTCACTTAAGCTTGAGTTTATCAGGAGCTTTTGCGCTCTCCTAATGAGAGAGTCCTGCCCGATGCCATGCAGTGGAATGCGCGGTGGATTTGGTCCTAGTCTGGCTGGTGGAATTCTTCGGCCGTGGCTAGTTACTGGCAAAGGCGTACCGCCAAGCGATTTAACGTTCCTATACGATGTCGTGTAGAGACCGAAAGGGGAATTTCATGCACCTCCTAACAAGTTAGGCCGCTTCCATCTTCATCATCACTTACCATTAGGTGAGATTCTAGTCAAGGGCTAACCTGTAAAGAAAAAAAAATCAATGGTCCAGCAGATGTGAAGGTGGTTGAAAAAATATATTTTGAAAAGTATATTTGCCTTACTTTAAACACGACCAATAATTCTAATAATTCTAACTAGTCAGAAAATACTTCATTAGGAATGGGTACGACTAGTATTGCCGGGTGTCCGGATAAAGAAGGGCACAGTTAGATTAAGTTAGGTTTTATTCTGTGTCCGGAAAAAATAAACGGTGTCCGGCTTGTCCGGCTTTTACTTTACATTTAGCAAACGAAGGAACGACGAGTGTGTGTGGGAACAAAATTTACGGTAATAATTCTATGTACACAAAATCCTGAATAATGTAGGCTGTCTGGCCTTTTTACCCAAATGACTGAAATGACCGAAGCTTTTAAATTCGGCGACCTGGCAAAAGTACCTACAATAGTCCAGCGGGCGGGGATTAAACCTCGCGGTATTCTCGGTGATGAGTTTCAGTACCTACTATTCGGTCGATGTCGGGCGAATATATTATATATGGGACCTGCTCGAGACTTAGTCTAAGGCTCGAGATGTTTCCTCTACCAGAAAATAATGGTACATTCACAGTCGCTGCTACCCGTCACGTCATTTTACGAAAATTCTGCATAAAAATAGATAATCATAAGCTTAAAATCCTTCAGTGTAATGTTATTCACTGTTATTCTAACAGTATTACGAATATTCTGCATAATCATAATCTCACATCTTTTGAATCACAATTTATTAACGAAATTTTCCTGAACACAATATCGTGATGTGTGGCCGATGATTCATTCGTCAACTTCTTACAAAATTGATGTAATCTACTCTACGCCCTTAGAAATGAAGTGACTCATCCGCATACGCATAGTACGGGTCAGACGTACGGAACCGTTCAGCCAAAGATTAAAAATGCAGACAGGCTTTAAAAACACTACTTAACCAGAGATTACACAGTGACTTCAGCCGTTTGATATCATAACTAAACAGACATTTTGTCATCCTTTTGTAGACAGACATTTTTCTATAAATAGTAATCTAGTCTCTCTAGGTAACTAGGTAGCTAATTAATTGATTTGATTCCAGTATGTACTTTTATGTACGTAATTAACGGACGGTTTAGCTCAAGCTCTTGCATTAAAATGGAAGTGGTCCGGACACAGAAAGTCTGCAAAGGTGGACAAAAAGAGTGACAGAATGGAGAAGGCCCGTGGGTAAAAGACCTTACAACAGATGGGAAATGAAATTAAACGCTGTACGTGTCAATGATGGATGCAAATAATACAATTTGGAGTAGGTCTTTACCCGCAGACGGGTTCTTACAGAATAATTTCACTATAATATTAACGTACCTAACTAAACCAATTCAAATAAAACTTAAAGCTTTAACTATTAAAATAACTTATATTTTTTTAAATTAAAACAACTTATCTAAATTTAACTAAACCGAATTTCGCAAACTAGTATTTATATAAGAAATAAATGGCTTTTTTATTTGAGTTCAAGTTGAAGAAGAAGTACAAGATTCTTTAATAAAAAATAATATTATTGAAAACCTGAAAATTAAAATCACAGGTAGGTACTTAAGTACCTAACCATTGCAAGTAAATATAGCCTTCTACCTATTTTTATAATCTTTGACAGTTGCGAATGAATTGGTTCGGTGGTATGCTACAAGCGCCCGCGGCACGCGTCCATTGAAGAAAAAAGCTATGACTCACGCAATGCGACCTGCGTCGGCGCATACCTGCTGCGTTCATCAACTCAGTCTAGCGAAAAAGGTAAAGAAAACAGTCTTACGAAGGAATGTACGTAATTATTATCAGTTTTAGTGTGAACTACATATCACTTACTGGGAATAGGAACGTTGAATCAGTTTTTGATTACTCATTATGAAATAATAGTCATTTTAGATTACACGGAGCGCCTATTTATCTTTATTCTAAGTGTGTTGCCTTAGACGTCTTACTAAGTGCTTCAGAGTCCAGAGGACTAGCCAGGATAGATCTGTATGATGATTTAGAATTAATAATCTTCAAACATAAAAAACCCTTTAATATCATATCAGTTACGTTTTTCCATTGTACCTATACTTATCTTTAGAAAAACCTAAACGATATAACATGTATTAAGTATGGATGTCCATAATAAATTATTATTAGTGTAATCTTTAATAATTACACTAATAATAATTTATTATGTAAATAAATTATTATTATACTTACTACTTTACATATGTACATATAAAACTAGGAGACGCCCACGATACGGTTCGTGAAATTCAATTTTTTAGAAATCCTGAAAAATAGAAACCAATGTGTTAATCCAGGGTATAATCTATATAAATTCAAAATTACAACCAAATAGATTCAGTAGTTTCGGCGTAAAAGGGGAACAAACATCTTACCCAAATCCTACCAGTACCCGTTGCTCAGTTATGAAGTTAAAGTTAATTATCTATTTGTCATTGCAGTATCGTCACAGCAAATAAATACGGCAGGAGATATAATAATTTTTGACGGCCTCCGTGGCGCAGTGGACTTACAAGTCGGAGGACCTGGGTTCAATACCCGTCTGGACCGACTAAGGTTTTCTTAATTGATCCAGGTCTGGCTGGTGGGAGACTTTGGCCTTGGCTAGTTACCACTCTACCGACAAAGAAGTACCGCCAAGCGATTTAGCGTTCCGGTACGACGTGTAGAAACCTAAAGGGGTGTGGATCATCCTCCTCCTAACAAGTTAGCCCGATTCCATCTTAGATTGCATCATCAATTACCATCTAGATCTAGATTGTAGTCAAGGGCTAACTTGTAAAGAATAAAAAAAAATACAAACCCAACTCAGCCTTAGAACAACTTAGCCAAGAACTTATTTGGAGGAGGGTTTTTATTTTCAAAGCTAATATTAGGGAAGTTTTAATTTTTAGCTAAGTATTTTGCCAGTTTTCATTCTAGTAAAGTTTTGTTTTTTTAATATTATGTTTATTGAATGTACCTAATATTTAATACTTGTTACTTATGGATAATGATACCTACCTAACAAGGTGGCAAGTGGCAACCCTATTTTATTTAGGTACTATCTTATCTTAAGGGAATGCCTATCATATGTGTCCAAAGTTTGTTTTATTTGATTCATATCTACCACGTCACAGTATTTACAATGGTATTTACCCGTATTTTGGTAATTCATAGTACGGAGATAGTAACACGTGAATCATAATGTTTGAAAAATGAGCAAAGTTCTAACACGTGTTAATTTTGAGTTAATACATATTAGAGTTCCGCAGTCAACGCCTGCCTTGTTGATCCAACTAATGACGGCCTCCGTGGAGCAGTGGTGTGCGCGGTGGATTTACAAGACGGATCTCTTGAATTCGATCCCTGGCTGGGCCGATTGAGGTCTGGCTGGTGAGGTTCGGCCGTGGCTAGTTACCACCTTACCAGCAAAGACGTATCGCTAAACGATTTAGCGTTCCGGTACGATGTGTAGACACCGAAAGGGGTGTGGATTTTTATCCTACACCTAACAAGTTAGCCAGCTTGCATCTTAGATTGCATCATCACTTACCATCACGAGATTGTAGTCAAGGGCTAACTTTTAGAGAAAAAAATTAATGTTTGATTATGAGGTCTCGGTTTCGATTGCTGTGACGGGCTAACTGTTCTGTGTTTTATTAAGCAATTTTTATTTAGTCGTACAGTTCATCAGATGGTAGTTCAACCTCGTTACCCGGATTCGGAGAGACCACGAAATATTTATTCTTATATTAAACCCGTGGTTCCCGTTCCCGTAGGAATACAGGGATAATATATAGCCCATAGCCTTCCTCGATAAATGGGCTATCTAGCACTGAAAGAATTTTTCAAATCGGACCAGTATTTCCTGAGATTAGCGCGTTCAATCAAACAAACAAACAAACTCTTCAGCTTTATAATATTAGTATAGATATATTCACCCGCAGGCCGCATGGCATGGCTATCGTTCCCGTCGGAATACTGAGATAAAATATAGCCTATAGCACTCAGAGATAAAATATAGCCTATAGCTTCCCAACAGTGAAAGAATACTACTTGTACATAATATGTTTTATGTGCTTTAACTTACACTGGTTTGAAAATTGACACTGCTTTTTTTCTCAAAGTCCATTTAGTATAGGTACAAAAAATGGCATTAAATTGAGTGTCAAATGTAGTTCCCCTGATAAGCTGTCAAAATGAGTCCGACCGATCGATTGTAATCGTTACAAAGCAAAACATTATCAGCTCTCGCAATCTGTAAAGTTACAGCGATGTGACATCGTTCGTTTCCATGGCAACTTCGCTGTTAGTGACATTTTAATTTTGACACCCTATAAACATTAAGTTCTAATACGAATAAGATGTGTCATAGGCGAAAAGTTCGTCGATGAATGTAAAATAGTAGAATCGCACCCCTTACAGTGTGGTTGGTCGAAGCCCTATATCCCATTTTAATAAATCTTTAAGTGAAATCTAACCCAGTAGCACTTGTACATATGTTTTACGAGAACAACGCTCATATTTTAGATTTGAAGTCTTTAACAATATTTATTTTCTACTCGGCAGTGGTAGAAAAAAAATGACTTTACAAATGACAATTTTACCATTTCCGGAAATCGCTTAACTATCGTGGTAGTCCTAGTATACTAAGTTTGGGTTAAAAGAAATAAAAATACTCATATACACAAAGTATAAAACGTATATTTACACAAAATAATAGGTAGATATACATATATGACACAACACAATTATTATAGGTATTGTTAACAGCCATGCGTTTTTATATCTAAGGTATACATTATATTATGTCTAATGAGATTTATATACGCACTTATCTAAAGCGTTTGCATTAGAATACAAATATCTCAGTAACTATTAGTAAGGAAGGTTTAAAAATCGGGTAAATTATTTATAAACCACGCAATGTATCGGATAAATTGTAGAACCACATCAATTAAAAAATGTAATTATGCTTTTAGTAAAACCAATTAAAACTAAAGCATAAACCTTTCAATATGTTTTTATTTAAATACGCTAAATAATTTTTGGAAGTACAAACCATTTCATAATATTATTATTTAATACCTGAACTATGATGTCATGCAATAGAAAGTTGTAAAGTCGATAAAAAACCCAAACCGAAACTTATCTACAGTTGTGAAATTATATGTATAGATAATACGAATATCCAAATATCTTTTAATAGAATGAATAAGTAGGAATTATACATTTAATAACGTAATAACTTGTTCAACGTGATTTTCATCTGACTTGCTTGTAAAACTATACTTTCTAGATATTGAAGGGAAAAATGCTACTTTATCTTTAAGCCAAGAGATTCGATATCAGACAATTTGTTCACTCTTAGGAGATTCAAATATTAATTCTTAAAAGTATTGAAATTTTAAATATCTAAAAATATCGCATACACAATGAATAAATACATTTTTGGTAAAATACTCGACAAATTAATTCATTAAAAATAATAAATTTAATTAATTTATTGGGTTAAATTACTTTAATGTGCAACACGTCATGCTGACTCCTACAAAGTCACGCGTATTTTTTTATGAATTTCATAAAAATAGAAAATACGCGATAATCATAATTATTATATTTTGTGTTTTCAGCTTAAAATTAAAAAAAAATTACTACTTATTCTAAAAATATCATGCACATACACTGGTACAGTATTTTGAATACAATAATTATTAATTACTGCAAAATAACTACTAATTATTATTATTTGATATATAAAAATTAAATAATTCTGCTTTATTGTGATTAAACACATGTGAGATTAAACGCATTTTGACTACAAACTTATGAATTAATTAAAATTACATTTAATTAGTAAAATATTACATTAAATGAGCAGTACTTGGCTTAGGATTTTTAACTATAATATTAAACCAAATATATATTATGTCATTATTTGTTATAGCCTCAATTTTGGTTTAAAAAATATTAATAAGCATTTGAACTGATTTGTTTGTACTAAGCTGGTAAATTAAATTCTTATAAAAATACTTTATTATATTTGGCTTTTAAATTCGTAGTTTTTAATAAAATTTAATAGACGTCCACTTTACTAAAATAAATAAAAAAAATCCTGAAATATTGAAATTTTCTTTCTTCTAACAATATTTTTTTCAATAGTAGCCTGTGCTTCAGGAACTTTTAAAAGCAGACCTAGACACAAGTAGTGTAATTAACGTGTAGAGGAAAGCATACATTTCGCGAGGTGAAGGGGCGTAGATTTTTCTTCGCGAAAAATTCCAAGATTGGGTAAAATTTCTAGAATATTGGGTAAAATGGCAAGGATATTGGGCAAAACTGTAAGGAAAAGTGGGCACGGTGACCACGTGCAGCCGGCCGCTCTCGTCCAGCGCGCGCAAGCCAATACGGTCTGTCTGGTAGATGTCCTAGTTGCACATCTCTATCACTATGTCTTTTTTGTCTATTTGCAATTATAGTAAGAATATTATTGTGTAAAATTGCGAGAATATCGGCTAAAATATCAAGGATATTGAACAAAATTGCAGGAATATTGGAAAAAATTACAAGAATATTGGGCAAAATTACAAGAATATTGTGCAATTTTGAAGGAGTATTGGGGAATATTGCAAAAATTGCTAGTAGCCTTAATCCAAGTAAGGCAGCAGACAGTCGTCAACGATGCTCACGTTCATGTGCCAGTTGAAGTGGTTGACGCCGCGCACGGTGACCACGTGCAGCCGGCCGCTCTCGTCCAGCGCGCGCAAGCCAATACGGTCTGTCTGGTAGATGTCCTGGTCGCGCATCTATAGCACTATGTCTTTTTTGTCTATTTGCAATTATAGTAAGAATATTATTGGGTAAAATTGTGAGAATATCGGCTAAAATATCAAGGATATTGAACAAAATTGCATGAATATTGGGAAAAATTGCAAGAATATTGGGCAAAATGGAAATAATATTGGGCAAAATTACAAGAATATTGGGCAAATTTTGAGAGAATATTGCAAAAATCTTGGGCAAAAATTGCTAGAACCCTCAGTCCAAGTAAGGCAGCAGGCAGTCGTCAACGATGCTCACGTTCATGTGCCAGTTGAAGTGGTTGACGCCGGGCACGGTGACCACGTGCAGCCGGCCGCTCTCGTCCAGCGCGCGCAAGCCAATGCGGTCAGTCTGGTAGATGTCCTGGTCGCGCATCTCTACCACTGTGTCGTTGGTGTCGTAGTAACCGAATTGGCTGGAATGGTGAAACATTTCATAAAAACATGACTATTGTTTGTCAAGGATAAGGCTAAATACATGATACCCAGACATCTTTCCACAACAGTCTTGTGTATGGGAAACTTTCCAAGTCACCTTACAACCATCTCAAACTGCAATCACTTATCTATACTTATAATAAATCTGTAGAGAAGTCAATTCCGTACATGAAATATATTTCCAAAATAACTATCAGAGGATTATTAGTGATCGTTACTGATGCCAAAAATGCAATCAGTAAAATTTTCGTTTGTACGTTCGTTATAGAAACAAAAACTACTCGACGGATTTTAACGAAACTTAGTACAATTATTCTTCATACTCCTGGGTAGGTTATAGTATACTTTTCATCACGCTACGATCAAAAGGAGCTGAGCAGTGAAGGGAAATGTCGGGAAAACGGGAGAAGTTACTCAATTTTTTACAGCGATACTACTGTTAGGGCTGGATTAAAGAGTTCTAAGGGCGGACGGAGTCGCGGGCGTCCGCTAGTCATCAAGTAAGATTCAATATCATCATCATTGACAACCCATATTCGCATGATGATGATGATGATGATGATGCTTTCAAATGGTAAAAGAATTTTCAAAATAAAACGAATAGTTCTTGACATAAATCGTAACAAACAAGCAAACAAACAAATTTCCTCTAATATTAGTTAAGACAACCAAGAGTGAGTCTTATAGATATACCTGCTCTGCCAAGGTGTAATGACTTGGTCGTCCGGTCCGCCAATAAGCACTAATCTCTTCAGTCGCAGCAAATTGTTTTTGAAATCTTCCGATTTCGCTGATCTGAAAACGAAGAGAAAGATTTTTCATCACACTAGCTTAAAAAGGCTTCTTTTTTGTCACTAAAAATATCAATAAAAAAATTATAAAAAATAAACTAGTATTTATACTTCTAAACTAAAAATAAAGAAATAATTACTATTATTGTACTTTTATTTAAAAAAAATTAATGATCTTTTCATTAGGACAATATACGCATTTATATACAACAGTAGCAGAGGCCGTGTGGTTTCACCCGCGTGGTTCTCGTTCCCGTCCGAATATGGGGATAAAATATAGCCTATAGCACTCAGGGATAGTGTAGCTTCCCGACAGTGAACGAATTTTTCAAATCAGTTCAATAGTTTCAAAGCTTATTCAACGCAAACAAACATACAATCAAATCTTTCCTCTTTATAATATTAGTATAGATAATATGACTAACCTTTGTAACCCTATCTTACACATTCCAGAAAGATACCGGACAATACATTACTGAGAATTGATTATAACTTTCTGGTATTGTATATTTTTAAAAGGAATGAGATATCATTACAGATAAAACAATTTGTTCAACAAAATATATCAAGTTTACAAAACATCTACTTTTATTGCGATAATAGCGAGCAAACAAACATGCAGTTCACTTGATGTAAGGTTACGTTAGAGCACTCCATAAATGCAATAATGCACTACCTAGAACCGGAAGGTATATATACATTTTACAGTTCGCATGTAAAATGCCTACCCTAGTTAAAAACCTTAAGCACGCCACTGCAGCCGCCTATATACACTTGTATTAACAAACACACTGCTAATGAGTCGATAATTTTCGACATTATTTATCCGTTTCATATACATATAGCTCCATAAAAAACTCCACAAGGAGTGTTTTTTGTGTCATGAATAACAAATTTTAATTTACTATTTATTTAATTTTCCAAATCAAATTCTGCGAAGTTTTCTATTTTAATTCAAATAAAAAATAAAATGAGAAAAAAAGACAGGTTCCACCGAGATTTGAACTCGGATCGCTGGATTCAGAGTCCAGAGTGCTAACCGTTACACCATGGAACCGCTTGAACAGAGTGCCGAAATTTTCCTCCAACATCGACAACAATGCCAGGCTATTCAACGTGGAAATTAAAACCCAGTATTTTTACCACAATTTCACGTGGACATGACTTATATATCTAAATAAATTAACAATTTTAATTTGTTATTGTATTCTTGCTCAATAATAATCGAAACAATTAATATTTAAATCAGTGCCATCTATTCGAAAGGTTACAAACTTTTGAAGAACCTTGACATTCGCGACCTTGAGAGCTGTAGAGATTCATTACCTATATAATAGATGGCGCTGTTACTACTATTCAATTATTCTATGATAATAATAGTTATTTTTTATTAATTCATAATTCAGTTTGTCTAATTATAACATAAATGACGTCATGAACTAGGCTAAACAGCGACGTAGTGTTAGAAATCTTTAACAATATTCTCACAATAAGGTAGTAGACTCATTTAATATAAATAATATTAATTTTGTATAATACATGGAATTAGGGTCCAAAATAAATAAGTTAGGGAGTTCATAGAAAACCCATTTCATTCGCCCATTTTGTGACGTCACGATGTTACATGTCAATAGGGAAAAAAACATCAAACTAATTATCATAGATAACACACCTGCTACTAATTATTAATAACACTCCATTTGGGGTTTAGTGTTAATGTGACCTCATGAAACAGTTAAAACATGGCCGAAAGCGTTGTAGCTCATATTGTAAAAAATAGTTTTAAATTTTTATGTATTCAATGCCTCAAAATATATATAATGAATCTGCATCCGGGGCATTCACCTGCATCTTTTCAGTTACGTGCATTTTAAAAAATTAAATATCACATGTCTCCAACTTTAAACAAAAATCGTGAGCAAACCTGCATATCTGAGAATTTTCATTATTCCCAGGTATGTGTGAGGTCTGCCAATCCACATTGGGCCGTCGCGGTAGACTAAGCCCTCTCATTGTGACAGTAGGCTTGTGCTCCGCAGTGAGTCGATAATGATGAATGTAAAATAATATCGAACTTACTGTATGTGGTTATTGATATAGGGCAAGTACACACTGTAAGACTCATATAGAGTCTGGTGATATGGATCCTTCCAGTAGTTGCCAACTGACGTGTGTTGTCCAACCCGAGAATAGAATAGTTCATATGCCGACTCCTTCACTAAACCAGGGAAGATAACGTGGAGAAAGCCAGCTGAAATAAAAAAAATGCACAACTAAAACCTCTTCATAAGGAAAAACAAAATTGCTTTGTTTTGCTTGAAAAATCATCACTGAATGATGTGTACATAATGAAAATCCAGTAATTAGTAGTCATTAACAGAAAAAAAATATGTATTAGTTATTTTACTCTTCCAGTGATTATTACACTGGGCCAAATGACAAATTTTTGTGTTAATCCCAACCAGACTAGAGAAATAGTTATTAAAATTAGATTTCCCTTGTATATTGTATATAATATTTGTAGCCTTCATCATCATCATTAAGAACCGGTCGGGCCGGCTTTGGCCCATATTCGGCTCAACAGTGAGCCAAATATGGGCCAAAGCGGGCCTGACCCCTCTCATTCTGAGAGGAGACACATGCACACAATGCTGGGTCAATGCGGATTGGCAGACTTCACACAGAGAATTCACTGTTTTGAGACATGAGACTCACCTCCTCCACCTTCACAAAATTGAGAAGGTGGAGGAGGAAGGGAGGAGGTTGGAGGCACCTACGCCCTCAAAATGGAAGGCAAAGGTCATAACTACAGAGCTATCACACTTTGTTATCATTTCCAATTAATTTATTAATATACATACCTCCATATTGTCCAGCTTGAGGTGAACTAAGTGATATGAAAGTACTAACAGAAACATTAGCAAATGTCTGCACAATGCCCCTCGCAACCAAACCACCTTGGGAATACCCTAAAATATAATAAACATAATAGCTATATAATATAGTAATCAATAAAACAAAGGCATTGAGTAAGTAATAGTAAAAATATGATGACAAAGTAGTATAAGTTAAGTTATTATAAGCTAAGAAAGTAATGTTCTGATGTTAGCGACTAGGTCTTTTAAAAGAATAAGTTTTATCTTTGAAACCTAATAACAAATGCAATTTTTTAAATAAATTTGAGACAAATATCTTAGCATTCCATGGATTCACTGTGCAGGTGCCGGGTTCATCGCGTGGTAGAGAGAAAAACACCGAGCAAAGTCCAGGACTTGTGACTACTGGATGTAGGGTTAAGGAATTCCTTGACAATTGATCAACCCTTCTCCGCTCGTGTTGGTTTCCCTGCCTAGCCAAATTTGGTAAGATTTTATTAGAGCCAATTTGTATGCTCGTTCTAATATAGAACTAGCTGCACTTCTAGAGAGGCCAAGGTCTTTAAGCAAGTTATAGAGAGATTTTGCTGGTAATCCTCTCGCACCTATATTACCTATATAGCCATTTTTAGTTAGTTCAATTGTTAGGTCATATTTTTAATTCACTTTTATACTGTGGTCCTTCGGAATATTAGTCTCCCACGGCACAGTAAGCTCTACAAGAATTATGAATTATTAATGACAAATTATATCCCTCTGAACTGTCTGAACTTCAGTATTTAAACTAAACAAGTACCTATGAGATTGATTCCATCTGGATGCTGACTGGAGATGTTGGCTACATCCAACCCAATCTCGAGCACCTGGTGCCACATGGTCTCCAAGCTGGACCAACTCTCAAACCTGTTCACATTGTACACTTTTGTACCAGGGTGTTTCTGAAAAATAAACATACAATTTTTTGGTGAGTTTTCATACAATTTTTTTGGGAGTCGATTACTGTGAGTTTTTGGCTTGAAGAGACAAATATCTTAGCCTTCTGTGGATTCACTGTGCAGGTTCCAAGTCCATCTTGTGCAGAAAGAAAAACTTAGAGCCAAGTTATGTAACTAGAATAGAGTTAAGGAATTCCTTTAAAATCTGTTAAGTCTAGAGATGTAAAGGAGAAGAGAATAGAATAGTCAAACCCACACCCTCCGGAATCAGACAAGAGACCAAAATCAGCGGTCATATCCACTGGACTCACAGATTTTCTATACCAATACTATACAGAAGTAAAGTTTGTGTGTATGTGATGTCTAAGGAGTAATATCTAGAGCTACTGAACTGATTTTGAAGTTCTTTTACCAATACAAAGCCACATTATTTGCGAGTGTCCTAGGCTATACTTAATCCGGAATTCCCACGGGAACGTACACAGGTGAAATCGTAGAGCGTCGGCTAGTGTTTAATAATATAGCATCCTATAATCCGTAAAAAAGCTAAGAAAGTAGGTACCTCCTGGATTCGACGGCTGATCATTTCCATACTGCCACTGCCAGTCATAATACCATGAATTAAAACCACAGGCTTGTAAGTCGAACAGAGATGGACGAGGAATAATAGGACAAATGGCACTAGATTTCGATTCATTTTGTTTTCCTCACTTATTCACACTCGGGAACAAAGGAAATTGCTATCCAAGGTTCCGATAACAATGGGTGAAGGTTATTGGCTTATTGGCACTCCATCACAGCTGATTATACCATACCTATAATGTTTTTATTTGTGAACATAAAACACATTCTTTTTAAATATGGAGTTAAATTATTTAATATAATACTAAACTGTGAGGAGGAATTATTTATAGCTTCTAATTTATAATTTGTATTTTGTAAAAATTTAAAAATTATATTCTATCAGATCACAAATCGCAACAAAACAAACATTATTTTTAATTTATTTTTATTTTATTGTGACTGCTGGCTTTAAGGCTCTGAATTCTAGCTTTTTTGAGTCTTCACCAGTGTTGCCAGTTGGGTCTTGTGAAAAGTTACCCGAAATATTAAAAAAGTAACCTTTTTGTGTAAAAAGTAACCTTTTCACTAACTACTCTTGCTTTTTGCGTTCCACAGCATGGCTAAACTACCATTTCAGCCTCTGGGGGCTAAAATAATTTTGTTTTTTTGTTTATTAACTGTCTGTTACGAATATTAGCCAAGTACTAAATTACTATAAACTGAAGGACATTTTACTCGTAAATAGAATCATCTTAAGTAATTCCTCATGGGATAAGAAAAATACAAATAAAGAGCAAGAATTAAAAAAAATTGACGTTAATTTCTTAAATTCATACTTGATTTTTTTAAGAAATTCAATGTGACTGCAAGTTGCAACTTACTTATTTCGCAACGTCAATTGTAACGTCTTCATTTATAGTGAGATTGACACAGAAACGATGATTTCTTGAGCATTTGTCCGCATTTCTTGATTTAACGACCGTTCTGTTTTAGATATACGAAATTGTAAGTAAATTTTAAAAATTCCTAAATATCACGTAAAAGTAACCTTTTTATTAATGTAACCTAAAAGTTACCAATGCAGTCAAAAAATCACCTAAAAGGTTACAAAAGTAACCTTCTGGCAACACTGGTCTTCACATCAAACAAAAATAATTCCGTAGAGAAAACTACACAGTTTTTAATCATGGCGTAAACTTGTTTAAAAAAACCACCAAGTGTCAATTTTTATTATTTTATTTTATTTTTTTTTCTCTTTTCACTTAGGCCTAGTTCGGAATACTTTAGTATTTTACTATTTTACTCAAGTCTGTCATTTCTATTTCCGGTTCCATTTGTCAGCCACTTTTGAAATTTCAGTTGTCATAAACCTTTTTTCTGCTGTTTGTTTCATCAAACCAAACTAAAAAATCATTCTTAATACGAAAATTGATTTCACCTAAATTTGTAAGAATAAGAATAAGAATCATTTATTTGCAAAAAACATTACATTTAGTTATACAAAGATGTTCTTATGTATTAGGTAACAATGTTTCACCATTAATAGGTATACTGTTTATTGTTTAATTAATTAAATTAAAATTTAATGACATTAAGTTTAAAAGAAATATAATTAATACTATTTTTTTGAAGCATCAGCAAAGTACTCTTCTATGGAGTAGTAACATTTTTTTATTAGAATCTTTTTAAGATTTTCTTTAAGTGTTGTTTACAGAAATAAATATTTAGTAATTTAAATAAAAAAAATCCAAATAATGCACACTTTAAAAGTATAATTAAAATAATTTATTTTGTTATATTAGGAAAAAATAAACATCTGAAGTAATTATAGAAAGCTCTATTTATCAATTACCATCATAGTCGTCGCCATTATCGGCATCTTAATCAACATCGTCATCATTATCCCCAATATTAAACGTAAAATAAATTAACATTATTAATTAGGTGGTGGCCTCGCTACATGACCCGTACCCTGCTAGACCCAAACCAACTTGATTGAGTTGAGCTTGTTGTGAACTGCACAGACTCGCAGGTGGTAAACGAAGAATAGTGATACTGTGTTGTACTGCTAAATCTATGATGATTTATTATGTATTTATGATGATGATTGAACATCGAATTAGAGTTATAGATTCCATGTGGGTCAAAAGTAGTCCAACGGTAGTTCTAAGTGATGTACTTAGAACCGCCGCAGGGCTGCTTTTGTCCCACGTGTTTATAATATTTTATTAGCAGAATGCACCCGCGTAGTTTCCGTTCTCTTAGGTATAAGGAGATCAAATTATGGGAATATAGCTTCCAAACAGTGAAAGAATTTTTCAAATCGGTTTAGTAATTTTGAAGCCTATTAAATGCAAACAAACAAACAACCAAATAATCAATTCTTTCCTCTATAAATATTAGTATATATTAAATATTATTGTATTAAAATTAAAAATATAATAAAATGCAATAAATAAGTAAAAGACAATAAGTTTCAAGGAGCTAAATAAAAAAATAAAAAGTTACAGACAAACAAACTTGCGGATGGGACAAAATTGTGATGTTGACGATTCTAGTGTTAACAAATAACAGCTGCCAAGGCCTCTATATTTTAGTGGTGTACATAAAGCTATGGAAATTGCATTTGAACGTAAATTCAATTAATTTTTTTATAGAGTCCAAAATAACATCGCAAATAATACTTCGTTTTATTAAAAAGGTTTGTGAAATCTGCTGTCTTCCGTGGTCTGGCTAGTTGATGATATTTTTTCCCCACGTCATTTCTATCGAATTTTATATTTTATATCATGTTGCTTAAAATAAAGATATATAGATATATTGATTTATAATTAAATTGAAACTTAAGTCTGTATATATTTCAGTTTTAGAATCGAAAGAATAAGTTTCATTTTAGTCCTCTTTAGTTTTTTTCCTCTTTTTTATGGGAACTGTTTTACATATAGAAACACCGGAAACGAAAATAGAAATGTCAGAATACTACGGAATTCATAGATTTACGATTCGGTACAATATAATTCTATGACGGAATTAGTAAATGGTCTTTTTATTACCATAATAGCCTGTACGACCCATTAAAGATCAACGGGAACAATCATAGATAACATACAACAACACAGACAGGCAAAAATAAAAATATAATACGCAAATAGCGTTAATAGCGTTTGCTTGCCAATATGTGGGGATTTCTACATGATTGGGTTCTATGCAAGGAAAACCTGGGGAAATTACTGTAATTTTTGCATCTGCGTCTGCTTTTTCATGAATTTAAGGTTATCCGTTATTTAATTAGAATGAAACTCAATTTTATGATTTATTTTACTCGTAACTAATTATTATTTAACAATACAAGTCATCACCGAATTTGAAGGAATTTAGATTAAGATTTTAGGGATTCATTTTTTTATGGATGTACAATTCATTTTTTATTGGGCAACGCTGGTTATTATGTCAAACAGTCAATGTCAATGTCAAGTTGTCAAAGTGCACTGCTGTCAAATGCACGTGTTTCGTTTCGTTTTCGTCATCCGATCCGATGTGATTTTAATTTTTTAAAGTGAATTGTGTTACAAATGAGGTTATAAATTAAAAAATAAAATATTTCCAGTGATATGGTTAATTAATTTTATAATCGTAAGTTTATATTATAACTTAAAAGAATCACGTAGTATTTATAAAAAAGGTGTGTTTCAGTAAATTATAGGTTCATTTGTACGAACTACGAAGTTTGGTTATATTTTTGTTTTCAGGTAACCATATTACAAAATAGTGTAAAAATCTGAAAATGCCTTCTACGTCTTTAGCGGAGCAACTGCAGAAGCTTTCTGCACCGCAGACATCTATATATAAGGAAGACAAGAAGAAAGCATCATTGCTTTTCGACCCTAAAGAAGCGGCGACCAAAGACCGCGATACTTTTTATGAAATCGGTCTCAGCGGCTTAAAAGAATTAATTGCACTATATGAAGGCTTTCGCGTGTACGAAGATGCCCTATTCAGTGTATCATCGAAAGACTTCGAACGAGCGGTTCAAAGTAAAGAAGTGAATCAAAACTTGGATCAGACCATAGAAAAGTTTTTACTACAACTATCTCCGTACTTTCTTCTACAATCTTCTCATAAAGCTTTAGAATGGCTTGTAAATAGATATCACATACATCAATACAATCAGGATGCAATTATAGCCCTCATCCTTCCGTACCATGAAACAAAGATTTTCATACGCTTTGTACAGTTGTTCAGACTGAAGGACTCCAGATGGGAGTGGTTGGAACCAGTCCAGAAACATGGAGTCCCTTTAACAAAACAAGTTCTTCATAACCAGTGTGTGTCAAATAATTCCACATTACAATTTATTGCAGCAACCACAGATAAATATGTTAAAGAATATGGAGAAAGAGCTACACAATTGAACACAGTATTTGCATTTTTGTGTTCAACGGCCATAGGAACTATCAATACCAAACAAAATGTAAATGAATCCATAATTAGTGCACTTTTGCCGACCATTACTAAAGGCCTGGAGTCTCCAATCGCAGACTATAGGTCTACAGCGTATGTTGTACTCGGATATTTATCAACAAAAACATCTTTTAAGTTAAAAACAATTAATGAACTTATTGTCAGACTATTGAATGCTGAATTTGTATCATACGATGTGGTGTTACTTATCAATGTAATATACACAAATCAGACACACTTGACAAAGATTTCAGAAAATATTTTATCTAATATATCTGTCAATATGATGCAGTCTATATGCAAACATCTGAAGAAATTGGTTGAACTAAATATAAGCATTCATGTATTTTGTTCAGTCTTCCTAAAGAGTGTTATAACTATTTTGCAATCAAATTTTGAGCACTTTCGAAGGTTTAGTCAGTTGCCTGAAATCTTTGTAGATGAGGTAGATCTCAAAAACCAGCAACCTGAAAAAATTATCAAGTAAGTATATATCATTTACTGTAATTCTACTCATGTATGGCGGGTGGGAGGCTTCGGACATACCTTCCCATTCCCATTAGGATGTCATGTAGAAACTGAAAGGGGTGTGGTTCTCCTCCTAACAAGTGAGCCTGCTTCCATCTTAGATTGCATCATCACTTACCATCAGGTGAGATTCCAGTCAAAGGGCTAACCTGTAAAGAATAAAATAAGTACATCATGCTAAGAAAATTTCATCTTTTTGTGGTGTAAACAATTTTGGTATAATAAAATATCAATAAAAATATTAAAATTAGTAATATTTAAAAGAAACAACCGTTGACTTTATTTTGTTAATATGTTTTTTGTTATAGTGTTTCAAACCAAAGATTATTTGGTTTTTATTAAATAATAATATTTGGTTTGAAATACTCTCCAATACATAAGGAATCTTTTGTTTTACAACAACTTAATTGAAAATTTTTGAAGTTAAGACATGTCTATGTCATGGTTTAACATGAAATTTTTTTCAATTCAAAAGTACAAAAAATTATTATTTTTATAGAAAGGTGTGTGTATGATCACCTTTTATAATATTTTTAGACTTATGTTGACATGCACTGTTTACCACTAGCTTATTATAAATGAAAGTAGAAAACGCTTGTCATTTCATAGCTTTATTTGTTCAAAAAAATTCAAATTCAAAGTTTTTTTATAAAATTTTATTCAGAACATATTAACCATGTTAATTATTCTAAGCATGTTGATGAAATTTATTTTCATTAAATTAAGAGCAAGTTAATTATAATTATTAATAGGTGTGAAATGACTAGTGATTTATACCCTCATTTTTAATTTGTTTGTTGTTAAACAGTACACATGGAATATGGCTGAATTATAGACAGTCTTTTTCTATTAGTTTATTTAATTTTAGTTTGACTGGTGTTGGGATTTAGCAATGGCTAGTTACCGCCCTACTGGCAAAACCACCAAATGATTAAGCATTACGTTATGGCACATTCTGATGCTGTGTAGAAACTGTCAGAGGTACAGTGCCCACCACGAAATATTGTGTTTGTGAAGTTAGCAACAAATGACTGAGCAATGAATCAATAACGGTACTAACGACGCGACTCATCTATACTCATTCCGCAGCTAACTTCACAAACACAAAGATCTGTGGCGAGCACTATATGGGTAGAATAAAGTTGTGCCTCTTTCTATTTAGTCCGCTAACATCTTAGAGTACTTCACTTCACATCAGTTGAGAACTCAGTCAAGGGGGAAGTTGATGGATAAAAACATTAATTACTTTTGCTTTATTTTTCAGGCAAATATTAAATGTACTGAAGTGCTTAAAAACTGAAAAGAATGCAGAAGAAAGTGACATTGAAATAATAGACGATGATAATGAAGGAGATGGGTTTTCAACTAAAATAATAATGTGGTACTCACAGTTCTTGAAAAACCTTGAGAACAAATATCCAGCGGCTTTTGACAAAGTAATAAAGAAAGAAATGAGTTCAGAAAGTAAAACTCCTAGCCACAAACAACAGCAACTATCTAAAGTGTTAGGGTTTAAGCCTGCGGTTGCTCATAAAGTTGGTGGGACATATCTCTTTGAAAATTTGAATCACATCAATCCTGAATTGAGGGTAGAGGCAGTGAATTATGTTGCTAAAGAGTTTGAAGCATTGAAAATGGAAGACAAAGATTTTCTCAAAGACTCAATAATTAACAGATTTAAAGATGACAATCCGGAAGTTGTAAAGGCTGCTCTAGAAATTCCAAATGAGAATCTACAAGATGTTCTTAATGGCAGTGACTTGACAGATTTGCTTGTCAATATTACTGCAAGAGATTCAAAGAAATGGTTGCATGTAACTATGGCAGCTATAAGAAAATTTTGTATGTTTGCTAATCTGCCTATCAACCAGGAAGTTGTGTTTTGTATAATGCCATACATCTTTGCTAAAGATGATGAATCTGCTGAGTTCACATATCAAATACTTTCGTCAGTGTGGGCAAAAAATCTAGGCTTTACAAAAAAATCTGTTGCTGCAGCAAATTTTAAAAACCACTCACTTCTAAATGAAAATATATTCAAAGCTTTATTTGTAGACAGAATCATAACTGTAGATCATATTTTTAATTCATTTACATTGAATAAGGATAGTGCTATTGATATATGCTTATATGTGCTCCTAAAGTCAAGCTCACATAATTTGACTACACAAGAATGTATAGAAATATTAAATATTATTTTGGAATCTATTGAAACGAGATCTATAGTTGCAGGCAGTGACAATAAATTTACTTCTAAATCAATAATTGAATTTATAAAATATGCTAGGAAAAATAAAATCATGTTTGAAGTAATGGAATACACTTTCTCAAGAATTATAGATCAGTTGAATATTGATGCTGTAACAAAGCCTTGGTGTAATATATTAAAAACACCAGAAACGATACTTGTCAGGCGATTGTATGAAGTTATTATAACTGGATGCGGTATACCAGTGTATAATGCAAGGTACGCGAAATTATTACAAAAGCTTCTAGAGAAATTTTTCAAAGATCCAAAAGAGAAATTTAACTTTCTGGCCAACTTTGCTTGTGGTCATATATTGTATGCTATAGATCCAAAAGATGTAATTGGTCCAGAAATTCAAATAAGGACTTTAAAATTAATGATAAACTTCATGAATGTAAGCTGTAATGATTGGATTTACAGTTCAGATGTTCTCATTTTGATGATACTATTTGATTTAAACAATCCTGTAACACCAATTCGACAATGTGTAATTGACCTTATAGAAACAATTTTAAACACTAATCCAGACAAAAAATTGATTTATGTGCAGCTATTACAACAATTGATAAATCATAAGGAGGAGTTAATATTAGACCATGAACAACTGCCTCAAGTTTTAAAGACCATTTTAACAAATCAGTCAATAGCCAATAAAATCTTCAGTAAAAATTGTATATTGAAGCTGACAGGACTGCTCACGGGCAACACACTTTGTCATATAAAATCAGCATTAGTAAAAGTCCTATCTGGAATTATTAATGCTAATACGTATAGCTACATTGTGCCAGCTTTGAAAACTTTGGAGACAGCCATGGATCAAAACAAACATGATAAGAAATTCATTTTCGACATATACGAGTCTAGTTTAATTGAAAATATTTATAGTCAAATAAATGAAACTACAATATCTTCGTTCAATAAAGAGGAAGTTTGGAAATCTATTGAAATTGGCTTAAAGGAATACAGAGAATGTGTTTCTGATAATGAGTCCTTTCAAAGCCCTTGTGTTTTAATTTTGAGGGAGATCAATGAAGAGGTCTTCAATAAAGTCCCTGCCGAAAAATGTAAAGATTTGGTCTACCTCATAACATTAGCTGGTGCTTTCAGCAATAATCCAACGATTGCAAGTTCTGCGTCGAAGGTCATGAAAAAAATACATTTGCGTTTTGATGACTTTAAATCTATTCTTGATGGAATGTTAAATGTGGCAGATCCAGTAGTAAATGTTCCTAAAAAGAAAAAGACCACCATGTCTATGATATCTTATCAAACGGCGGAAACCAAGGAATGGCGCCTTGGGGTGACGCTGCTGGAATATGTCCAAAGCAAAAAGAAAATGACAGTGGATACACCATTTGTTACGATTTTGTTCCAATTGCTTAACAAATGTCTAAGGTTTGAAGAACAGTCTTATGTTGAATACACAAAGCAATTACTTTTGTCTTCTCTGTGGTATTTCTGTAGAAAATTTATTAATGACACTGATAAAGAACAGCTAAAGTCTGTTAAAAATATATTTGACGTGGAAACAATAGTTCAATGTATCAGAGGCACTCAAAATCCTCAAACTCAACACCACGCGTTAATTCTTTTATCACATGCAGCTTACATGTTACCTGAACAAGTTCTTCACCATACCATGGAAATATTCACCTTCATGGGCTCTTCAGTTCTTCGACACGACGATGCGTATAGTTTCCAAATTATTACGAAAATTATCGAGACACTTATTCCGATTCTGGTTAAACTGGACAAAAACATTGATGAATACAATGAAAAAGAACTGAAACAATTGGAAAAACGTGTCGTGCCTGTTCTTCGTATTTTCGCTGATGTCGTTTTACATGTACCGGAACACAGAAGATTACCTTTGTATAAGAAGCTTATAGAAACTATTGGTCCAAATCAGTTCCTCTGGGTTTTCCTGGCTCTGTTATTAGAGACGCATATTGCTCATTTCAATGACAATAAGAAGAAAGACAAGAGACCAACAAGGACTTTAGCAGACCAGGAATCGCCAATAAATAGAATGGACTTTGGGCAGAATATTCTTCTAGAATTTCCACCAGAAGTTTGTCTAGAAAACTTTATTAAATTAACTGCCTATATGAAGTCTTTGCCTTTACAAAAGGACGAGGATACAATGGACACGAACGTCGATAGCGGTGATATATTCAGTATAAGTGGTCATACGCCGATCCAATTGAGGCACTACAAATATGTTATTGTCACTTTTATGACCACTTGCTTATCGTCGTCAAGGTTCATCCAACATTGTAGTCAAGCCGTAGACCTTAAAGTAATGGAAAATAACTACAAAACATTCATTATAAATATTCTTACATTTATTCAAAGTATATCAAAAGTCGCTGATGAGAAAACCGCTAAATATTGGCGCGTGATGCTCCACCATAGTTACGATTTGTTGGATCACACCAACAATTTGTTATCGGCTCCCATGTTTTTGTCTGTTATCCGCGGTCTTTTGAAGCACACCTTACAGACTGTGCGTCGCAAGTCAATGGAGTTGTTGAACACAAAAATACAATTCAGTCCAGAAATGTTTACAGATGTTGATAAAACATTGATGTTTTCACTGCTACCGAGTTTATTAGACATCGTTAAAACGATCGAAATTCAGGAAAATGTTGATGAAAATGCAGCTCAAGAATTAGAACTGAATCAACAGACCGCTCTTTTATCTTTGAAGTTGTTAACGCGTATGCTAGCGTTAGACAATCCTGACGAATTTACACCAGTTCTGGAAACTGTCACAAATTACACATGCAATCCGAATTTATCTGGAAACGTGATGGCGTCCGTTGTGCTCTGTTTGGCGGAATTGTGCGGAAATCTGAAGGCACACGCATTGAGCAGTTTGCGAAAATTCATGCCAGCTTTAATCAAAGTGCTTAAGAAGCAACGTAAAGCTGAAACTCCCGAATTGGTCTTGCTCAGCTCAGTGACAGCGATTTCTAAAATTGTGGAAAGTGTGCCTCTATTCTTGAGTCCATATCTGCAGAAGATTTTGTATGAATACGCGTTATTGCTGTCGAAATGGCAAGCGGGCGATCAGGAATGTAGCAAAGTGTCTGCTATTGTGTCAAAATTGATAAATATAAAAAAGAAGATCGCTTTATCTATACCTCCTCGAGTATTGATACCAGTAGCGAATGAGACGCATCACTTGATTTTGGAAAAGAGGAATCTGGATGCCATTGGTCCAGTTATGTCCGTTTTAGCGGATAGCTTCGCGAACATAACCACAGCAGATTTCACTGCCTTGCAACACGATTTGACTTCGTTCTTTCTATCTGCATTGCAACTGAGAAGTGATGGATCTGAAAAGCTTATGGACGCTGAGATAATTGATAAAGCTGAGGAGGAAGTGGTGAATGCTCTGGTGAACTTGGTCCTGAAGCTATCGGAAACCAGCTTTAGGCCATTCTATTTCAGAATTTACGATTGGGCAATAAGAACAAATGTTGATGGTCATAAAGATAGAGTGATAACTTTTTATAGGTAAGTTTTGTTTTCAGCTGTTGCAATTTTGCATTTTTTTTTTAACTTTAAATGAGTAATTAGTATGTATTATTTATTATATACATAGTGGAGATTTCACCCTGTTTTTCGACAGTTATATGCGTTGAACTCAAAATTAGCTGGAAGTTTAAGGGATGGTCAACCATTTAACTATTTTCTTTTCACTTACAACTACATTTGTTCAAATTAACTAAACATCAAATAGAATATAGAATAAAACACATGCTTCGGACGATTTTTCTTTCTTTTGCTTCTTACAAAATTTTGTAAGCCTTTTTTAATGAATATATTTTTATAAGATTTTTTTTCACATTTTCAGATTAAGCAGTGCAGTCGCTGAGAAACTGAAAGGTCTTTTTGTACTTTTCGCTGGCCATTTTGTTAAAAACGCAGCAGAGCTTCTAGATTCATGCAACAATAGCAAAACTGAACAACTGTACTTCGAATCAGACGAGAAATGCATAACCCTTATTAACTATATAATTAAAACTTTGCAAATAGTTTTCCTTTACGACAGCCAAAGTTTTCTTAATAAGGATAGATTTGAGACGTTAATGCAACCAGTGGTCGATCAGTTGGAGAATACAGTGGGAGGGATTCCGAGCCTTAAGTCTAGAGCTACACAGTTGATAATCCCTTGCATATCTCAGTTCGCTGTGGCGATTGCTGACGATTTACTCTGGAAACTTCTCAACTATCAAGTTTTGTTGAAGACTAGACATAATGAAGCTGAAATAAGGTAAGGGCTAAGTAACTATAAATTATTGACTGCAATCTCACTTGATGAAAAGTGACGCTAAATTGCTTGACAGAACAAAAAAGAAAAATCTAATTTATTAAAATGGTTTAAGGAAGTAACACAGAAGATCAAAGCAAATTTTTTTGGTGAATTTGAATTTGACTTTGCCACCTTCATAATTTAAATGGGTCTAGTCAGTAATATTTTTGTTATTAATCGCTTAAATATGAAAATTTAAACCATGATCTATATCCAAAACTTATATTTTTTTTATGTTTATTATGTTAAACTTAACTTTATTATGTTTAGAGTGTGGTGTACCTCGATAATTTTAGTAATTTTATTTAATATCATAATTTACTTTATCATAAACCTCTAAACCTTCATCCAAACCCTCAATAGTTGAACGGTAAGAGCGGTCGGACTCATCATCGAAAGGTGGTAATTCGATCGCCGCCCCGCTGGACTATTGTTGTACCTTATTTTAGTAGTTCTCTCGACTAGGTGGAGAGAAATGGGAATATAGGTCACATTTAAAAGATTATAGCAAATATTCTTAAAAATCTTTTATTTTCAGGTTGATCGGTCTGGAGTGTCTCGTGTCTATGGCGTCTCAGCTGGGCAGCAATTGGCTCCCTCTGTTAGCGGAGAGCGTGCCGTTCCTGGCAGAACTGCTCGAAGACGGCGACCCGCGGATAGAGGGCGCCACCAAGCACGCCGTGCGAACACTCGAACAAATACTGGGCGAACCGCTGGAGAAATACTTTTGATATTAATTTTATAATACCTAAAACATAAATAAATGATATGAAGAAAAATTTTTGTTTAAGTAAAAGCTTTTTTTACGCACGCTTGACTTGAATAACATGGTGATTGCGTTACGATTTGTAATAGGGCGCTGCGTGCTGCCATCTACAGGCATAGTGAAACGGTTTGTTATTTTAAACTACCAGTAGATGGCGATCTTCGAGAACTTTGAAATAAAACCTTTTTGCACACTTCAAGAACCTGTTGCGATGCAGTTATGCATGTGACTCATAGATGGCGCTATGATATTTTTTTAACAGATTTCAAATAAGTCTGTAATTTTTTTAAAAGAAATTGTACTTCAATCAAGTGGTCCACAGCACACTCGGTCTTTTTAGTTGTGGTTTGTTAGGGTTCTCTTTGTAGCAGACTATAACTATAAATCTTGATGGTTTAAATAAAAAAGCAACTAGCACCATCTGTTGGCGGCGGGCGTGCTGTTTCTCGCAGAGCTGTGCGAGGACGGCGACCCGCGGATAGAGGGCGCCGTCGCAGTTAACAAGAAAATGATAAAAATAAAAGTTCATTTCTAGGATCGACGGCCAAGGCGGTGATTTCGGCTTTCGGGCAGTTACTAAGAATAATATCTGAGGAAAATATTATTAATATTTTACTCAGATATTCTTCTTCTGAGTTCTAACATTTCCTTGTTAATTGCGACGGTGTTGAGGTATGATAGGTCATAGGTGACAGGTGTTTTTATAAGTAGCGTATAGCAGAACTTTTTAATTAGCAACTACACTCCACTGGACTAACGAAGCACTATATCACTACTACCTACGTATAGTGAAGTGGGTAGAACGAATATTTTCGAAAATACGAAATATCGCGAGTCGCGAGTCCACTGTCAGATCATTGAGTGAGACGCAGCGTAATAAAGCGCTGACGTAAACTGATGACACTCCCGTTTGTGACGCGGAATCTGTCACAAACATGATCGCTGATTTGCATGATTTACTCCCAATAAATTTCGTTGAATGGCATTGTAGATATAAATGGATACGGTAGTGTCACCGCCAAGACGAAACATCTGAATCACATAGTCTATAATATTTACCTAAGTAGGTACTACATTGTCAAAACCGTACGACATTTTTAGTGTGAAAACTAATTAAGTATTTATTAAAAAATCCATGCAATAAGTGTAATCACACTAATATTATAAAGGCGAAATTTTTTGTGTGTGTGTGTAAGTATGTTTGTTTCTCTATTAGGTACGCTGCGGCTACTGAACCGATTTGGCTGAAATTTGGAATGGAAATAGATTTTACTCGTAGGCTACTTTTCATCTCGGAAAGATCTATAGTTCCCGCGGGATTTGAAAAACTGAATTCTACGCGGACACAGTTGCGGGCGTTCGCTAGTAAAGAATATGTAATGAATACTAGCGAATTTAGGTACGTGTATATATTAATGAGGACTGCATTCTGTTTACTGTTTTACACTCAGAAACATAAAAAAAAAAATACCGACCGAATTGAGAACCTCCTCCTTTTTGAAGTCGGTTAAAAAGGTTTGAGGAGATTAGTTGTACCATTCTTTTTTAAACTTCGATAACCTTCGATATTGAATATCTACTTATGCGGGCTGAAAAATGGTTAACAGCAATTTTATAGTTTATTTTATTAAAATTAATACAAAAAAGTACTTAATTAACAAATATTAAAAAAAAATACATCACTGAGAAATTACTGAATAAATTCAAATGAAACTTGAGTTCATACCACTGTAGACATAAGTAATTAGGATTTCAGATCTTATACAACTTGATACAACTTGAACTAAGTCTATGCAGTAGGCGTAGTCCTTGGAACAGTCAATTGGCTATTAGCATCAGAAGTGTATTTCAGCTCGACGGAGTCAGACATGACTTGCCACTACCCAGCATTTGCATGCTAAATGCATTATCTACTTAGCTACTACAACTTTAGTATAAACAGAATAACAGTTATGTATGTATATAACGGCTTTGTGTTTGTTTATTTTACCTATATTCAATTTTATGCTTTCCTTAAACATAAGTACCTACCTACAAATATAGATAATTTTCTTCGTAGTGTGATGAAAAGTCTGTATTGCGCACGGTGTATTTTTAGCTCAGGACAGGATTGTTTTTTTGAAAGTTAAAATATCTGGTCCTATCTGTGTGTGTTGATTTTAGCGATAACATAGTGACTACAACGATATTATCGTTTCGTTAAATAGGTTTTTATCATTTTCCTCATTGTAGTGAGATGAAAAATTTCGAGTTGCATTCGACAGATTTTTACCCTCGTGACGCTCAGAATATTTTTGAAAGTTATATAATAGACAAATAATTTGCAATAAAATAATATTTTGGCTATAAATTGAGATGTAAGCTATACTATCTTTCAAGTTGGATGAAAATGAACACGGACTGCAAATCAAATTTAAAATCGGTTTAGAGATTTAGGAGTCCATCGCGGACAAACACGTGACACGAAATTTTTATATATATAAAGATATGTGTATACCTAGACCTATTTAGTGTTTGTTGATTTAAGTGATTTAGTATCGTTTCGTAATATTGGTACTTAAAGTATTTTTTTCGCTATGGTGTTATGAAAAAATTTCGTGTTGCGCAAAACACAAAGTTGTATTTCCTCGCGACGCTCAGGATTCCTTTTAACGGATTTCAAAAAGAAGGAGTTTTTGAACCCCTCGCTTCGTTCGTGCTTTAATCTTAGCCCTTAACGCTTGCTTGGTATTCAATAAGAACCTACAGCAAGAATTAATTTTGCTGCCTAACATAACGAATAACTATTTCTCACTTTCTCGAACTCAGAACAAATGCTAGTTGATTTACAACAGTTGTTTCGAAAATTAAGTTAAGCAATTAATCAATTTTTGTTTGTGGTAACGAGAAACTTTGAATGAAATGTTATTATTTTTCTTACTTATAATTAACATATTCTAATATTTTCTATATAAAATGCAAGCAAGCAAGAAAAAACTACTATAGAAAAATAAGATACTATAGAAAAATTCTCGGAAGGTCTCTTTCTCTTCGAAATATACGAATAGAAATAAATTTTTAAAATTTTTTTAGCTAAAATAACACTTGTCTTTGAGGGACACTTGTCTTTCGTAGATACAATAAGGGTAAAATGGCTTTAAGTTTATTCATGTAATAATATTTATAGCGAGTCCTCAAGTTACCCTTCAGGCTACCACATTAGGTCTAATTGCACGCCATAACTCACAGCTTCTTTCATTAAGTGAAGGCGCTCTCCCATTACTATTAGCACGAAATCGTGTAATATCCTCCAGTTGATGCGACATATAAACAAAATGATCGCATCGCAGGATGATGTTAGTCGTTAAGATAAACATCTTGCGTTCCTAGAGGCACATTTATTAATGATATTGCCTCTTGATTCTTGTACCGAGAATATCTGCTACTTCTAAAGTCATCATAATCGGCCATTACAGGGCTTTCTTATTACAGCGATATGGCTATGAGGTTCAGACTTACTCTGGGATTATATTACTGAAATACAATGTGTATAGGACAAGATTAAAAAAAAAAATCATAACACTGACCTAGATGACTGTAACAATACTTACATTAACCAAAAATTTATAACAAAATTAATTCTGCAACGTTGAAAAATTACACTGAAAAAAATTCATATCAAAAAAGATAACATTACTTTGCATCTAAAAAATTAAGTTTAGATATTTAAATAAAAATTTCTCAGACTAAAACTACCTATAAATACAGTAGAACCCGCATAAGACTATCACGCTTAAAACGATTTCCCGCATAATACGTAATTTTACACCAGTCCCTACAACTTTAGACATGTTTTCACCCATTTCCTAACGCATAATGCGATTCGTCATCCCGTTTAATACGCCTACATGTCACACGCGTGTATGTGTGTGTGTAATTACAACAGATAGATCAGGACATCATAAAGGTGCTTAAACAAGGTTGCAGGACAAGACTCAGCAAATGATCCTTGACATGATGCAATTCTAAACTGAAAATTTTGAAGACGCACTGCAAAAGTAAAATTTAATTGAAAATTTCGTAATTGCTAATGCATCAAAATCTTTTTGTCATACCAGAATAAGTGACTATTTCAAGTAGCATAATTAGGTAGCCTTTACACCAAATACACTATTTTTTATAACTATGTAGTGTAGGTATGTTTATATTAGTCGTTATATTTTTCACTATCACCCACCCTTAACCCGTATTATACGCTTTCCCGTCTAAGACGCGTTTTTAGTTGTGTCCCTGTACTGTTCTACTGTAATATTAGTACCTACTTATATCACATCAAGATAGATTTATTCACCATAGAATTTTCCTATCTATTTTCATTGAGGAATCCATCGCATTTGTTTTGGGGCGTGTTTTGTGATAAGACTCCCTTGAATCATAGATAAGTAAATCGTCTCTGAACACGATTCTCAATCCTTGGGCTATTTCACTTGAAAAAGGATCTGGGAATTTGTTCAAGCGGCAACTAAGAGATTTACTGTTGGATTACTTATTACTGGATTTGCAAGCAATAAATTGCCTTACTTTTTGCGTTTGATGTAAAATTTACTGTTGCCCAAAATATCGGTAGGGTCGTGTGTATGGAACTTTACCCTTGTCATTTTATGTCACAATTTTATATTAATTTTGGTGTTTTGCAAAAAAATACTACATATACAAATAAATAAAATTGAAATGTCTGTTTGTAATTTCAAATTTAACTGTGTTTTACTAAATATATATAATACAGGGTGATTCGGTCTTTAGTGCGGATATTTTTTTTCGTGGTTCTGTATCATTAATAGAATATAAATCTACAAACAGTTCGATACATTTTATGTAATTTTTTTTTAAATTTATGTCTCTAAAATAACAAAATAATGTACATATTATTACTAAACAAGATATATTCAGCTTAAAAGTGATCTGGTGACGTCCTTTAGGTATCAAACGAAAATAAAATAAACGCACAATAGGGTGACCCTAAAATTCTGTTCAAAAGTAAATAACTTTAGCTAACGATAATTTTGTTATTTTTGAGTTAAAAAAAAAAGAAAAAATACGTTATCATTAAATTTTGTTTATGTACAAAATATAAAAATATCCGCACTAAAAAAATTTTCTTCCTGTATATACGGTACTTCTATACTTTTATTAAAACTGTTCTGTACATTGAAGATATTTTGAAATTTTTTGTTGGTATCATATAATCGATACTGAAGCTAAAAATATTCTTTTTTGATTTTTTGTCTGTCTGTCTGTCTGTCTGTCCGTATTTTTTTTGTTTTTCGGGCATCACGCTGAATTTACTAAATGAATTCAAATGAAACTCGGCACGCTTTAAGACCATAATACGGAAAATGTTATAGGATGCTTTTAATTGCGAAAATAAAATAAAAAGGGGGTGAAATAGGGGTTGAAAGTTTGTATGGAAAGTCCTTCATTATTAGAGTTATAGTTTTAAATATTTGTTCATGTATCATAAAAAAAATACGAAATATAATGTGATTCAAAAATTTTTAAAATTCAACCCCTAAAGTGGTGAAATAGGGCTTGAAAAGTTACATTGGTTTCCACGCGGACGAAGTCGCGGGCGTCCGCTATTAAAAATAATTGTCGGTTTCGACTGGTCTCTGAAATGGCTAGATCAATTTTAATAAGTGTATATATGTCTATATGCGTTATAAGGAATAACTTACTTGGACTACTTTTTATTTTTGTGTCAGAAATGGGATCTACGCGGGTAGTCGTACCGTAACCGCGGGGCACACCTAGTTTATCATAAAAATATTCAATTATAGTATAGTATAGTGTAACGTAGATTATGTACTGAATTCTATGGACTATCTAGTATTTTTGTCACATCTCTATAATAGTCGTAAACAGACTTAATTATTAATTAAAAGATTATAAGTATATTTTGTGGCTAGACTGAAGGATCAAAGATGGACTTATAAAGTCACTTTTTGGAGAGGCCCACAAGGCAAAAGAGGCAGAGGAAGACCATTGGCGAGGTGGGAAGATGAAATTAAAAAAGCAGCTGGCCCATATTGGTACCAAATAGCACAGGACAGAGACAATTGGACATCTTTGGAGGAGGCCTTCACCCATTCTGGGGTTCTTGTCTAAAATAAAAGAATTACTAACGTTTTAACATATAATTAAGTTATTATAAAACTCTGTAAATTTATGCAAGAAATAAAAGGCTTTTTTATTTTTTATTTTTATTTTATTTAAGTATATTTTACTTAGTCCATCGATAAAATAATTATATCTATGAGTCTGAATGCATCTTGAGTATCATGGCAACCAGAGTTTAGCTCTAGATCTAGTTGACACTATTTTAAAAAGGTCTTGAATTATTCATTATCGTTCTACTAGACTAAAGAAATAATTAATATATTTTTTGAGATATGAATACATAAAATTATTTATATTTAAATGTTTTTTTTGACAATACGAGCCAAAACGTTTTCAGCTATGATGATTTAAGGTCTATATTTTTAATTGTTTCATAATGTCACGTGAACACTAATGACTAAACCTTAATCATAGTAGTGTTTGGCAAAATTATTAGTTAATAGTTAATAATAATTTAGTTTAATGGTTATTACTTTAGTGACATCAAGTAACATTGTGATGTGACGTCACAAAATGGATGGACGACAGCGTTTTTGACGTTTGGAAAAATCCTACTAAAAAAAAAAGTCCGCAAGTTTATTAATAAATACATATAACATAATTTTAAAAAATAATTTTAATTCCATAACTCTAACTTTAATAATTAGATATTGAATATCGATAGTCCATACATTAATTCGGATCGGATTTTATTACATTTGATTTTGAATTTTGATTTTGATTTTGAAATGAATATGACTCATGTCATGATTATGAGTCTTTAGCTTAAATAATGAATAATTATATTAGTTTCTATAGCTCTACACTACAAACGTAGAATTGAGCATTCAAAAATAGGACTTATGTCCAGCAGTGGATTATATCCATAAGAGGATGATAATACCTACAGCCATTACGTCCAACCTTATATGTGTTTGAAGTGAACACAACGCTACCTTGAAAATTTTCGTGCCAGCGCCATCTAGTTGGAAAGTAAACAAGTGCATTCTTGTTTGTGGACGATTTTTGTTTTTACCCGGCTGCGTCTGAAGGAGGGTAATGTATGTTGCATTCGAGCGTATGTGCATGTTTGTATGTGTGTATGTTTGTGTGTGTGTCTGTGTGTATGTAAGTCCATTTCTTTGGCACGCCCTACAGCCGGAAAAAAAGGATTTTGGTGTCATTGAGTTTGTTATTTGGTTTGTCATTATGGGGTTAAGTTTTTTTTACCTTATCCTAACAATATGGGTATCAAATGAAAGGTAAAAAGACCATTTCAAAAATATATATATTATATTATGTATATACTCGTATTACTGTTATAACAAAAATTATCTAACTAGAAAGTATCAATCAAATCAAATCAGAAATGGCATTTCCTGAACTTGCTTATATTAAAAATAAAAGATATTAAATTATTTGTGGTGCTGCTCAGACGGGGACAAATACTTTAATACGAGAAAATAATGAAATACCAATGTTTGTCACCGCATGCAGCAACATAAAAAATTTAGTCAGAACTTTATATAGATATTGTGATACTTGTTTTTCTCTTTTCAGTTCATTACGCTTAAACAGTCGAATTTTTTGTTTTCCTAATAATATTTTTTTACCATAACATACTAATTTCGTGGTTGAGCTTGCTCCCCCGAGTTGATTGTTAGGTGATTACGAAAATCAAATCGCGCGCGTTTCCCGGTCCCGTCACCTCGAGGAGGAGGAGGAGGAGGAAGGAGGACCCTCGCGTCGGTCCAGCGCAGCGTCCGCCACTCACCGCGAAACTTCATGCGCTGTATACTGTGCTCCTTTCGTGTGAAAAGGATACCGCAGTGTCAACTACCTCTGCCAACCCCCTACCATCCACGTAGGCCAACCCCAATCGCACCCGCTCGCGGGCGTCCAGCTGAGCTTCCCGTCTGGGTCCAACTCGGCTAGATTGCACGCGCCGAGGGAGCGACAGAGATTGTGCTTGCAAGAGTGTAAAAGAGAAAGAAGACGCAAGAGAGAACAACATGTTGGAGGGGAGCGACCCTCCGCCCTTCCACCGCTGATCCTGGCGAGGAAGGAGCAGACCCGGCGCAGGCACTTTGAGTAACTGAGGCATGCGATCACTACACCGAATGCCAGGTCTCTCAGTAGAGGAGTTCGGTTCCTGCTAAATCAGAGGCGGAATTCAGGACGCACAGGACAAGAACAAATACTGGTTCTGCTACACGCTGGACCCAGAACGACCCATGAAGGTGGCCGTGCGGGGCCCTAATACCCCGAGCGTAATCTCAGACCGCATGGGGCCACCGGATTTGAATTCTAATGGTTACTTCTAAAATTTCTAACCCTCCGATTGAAAGAACCGGAAGAAGAAAGAACCGGGGGAGCAAAGGTCCCCCGCGACGCACCCGGGCAAGGAGACAATGCGTGGCCCATACCCCCGCCCCTTCCACATAATGAGCTCCCCCCGCTCTATAATGAGTAACTTTGACTTCTTTTTAATTCTGTATCAGAAATGGGATCTACGCGAACCTAAAATACCAGTATAATATGTACATAGTGTAACGTAGATTACTGGAATCTATAATAATTATGGACTATTTAGTATGTTTCCCACTTGTCTATAATAGTCGTAAATACACTTAATTATTAATTAAAAGATAATAATTATATTTAATTACATCGATAAAATATGTATTAAGTCTGAATGCACCCTAAGTATCATGGTAAGTCGAGTCTAGCTCTAGATGCTACTTATTCCTTTAATAATAGGCTAGTTGACACTTTTAAAAGGGTCTTAAATTGTTCATTAGCGTTCTAATAGATTGAAAAAATAATTAATATATTTTTTGAGACAAATACACAAAATTTCAATTTTGAAATATTTTTTTGACAAAACGAGCCAAAACGCTTTCAGCCATGATGGTCTATGGTCTATATTTTAACTGTTTCCTGACGTCACGTCAACACTAAACCTTAACCAAAGGAGTGTTTGACAAAATTATTTGTTAATAATTAATTTAATGTTTATTCCTTTAGTGACATAAAGTAACATTGTGATGTGACGTCACAAAATGGATGGACAACAGCGTTTTTACCGTTTGGAGAAATTCATTAATAAAATAATAGATACATAATTTTTAAATTAATTTTATTTCCTTAACTTTTATTATTTTATGAATAGTTGATACTTGTTACTTGAATTTCGCTAATCGATACATTATTATAGATTTTATTACATTTAATTTTGAATTTTGAAATGAAAATGCTTTAGGCTTCTTATAAGGCTAATCTAATGACTCTATTTAATTTAATGAAATGAAAATGAAATGAAATGAACTTTATTTGCCTTAATACACTTAATAAATATACAAGATGGACATACAAAATATAAAGTCACAGTGTATTGCCATATAAATGGCGCGCAAATTTTACAATATATATGATTGTTTGAGTATATATTACTTACCCACAATCATACAATTGTTTTAATTTAGTGATACAATTTAAATTTGAAATAAGCATAAAATTATACATGTCAAAACGAAATTTAGTCTACGTCAGAGTACATAATACACGATAAATAATAATTAAAAAATAGAATAATTATAGATTAAAAGAAAGTCAAGCATTAGTCGTAATATTAGAATGTCAGACAATGATTATAATTTATTAGCAAGAAATTCATGTACTGAATAAAATGTTTTACTACACAGCCAGCGAAAGAGATTGGTTTTAAAATTGCGAGTAGTTTGGTTTTTTAAACCTTCATCTAATTTGTTATATATTTTAACGCACATGGCATGAGGTGATTTTAATGACTGTTTTAATTTATATTGCGTTTGACATAACCGAACCTTATTTATTTTCCGTGGATTTAGAGTTTAGACTGTTGTTAATTTGTTATCTATATCTGTATAAGACAATTTATTCGTTTCTGTAGCTCTACTACAATAGTAGTATTGAGCTTTCAAAAATAGGACCTATGTCCAGCAGTGGATTATATCCATATGATGATGATAATACCTGCAACTAGTACGTCCAACCTTATATGAGTTTGAAGTGAACACAACGCTACCTTGAAAATTTTCGAGCCAGCGCCATCTAGTAGGAAAGCAGGCAAGTGCATTTCTGTCTACTACACCACTCGCAACGCATCAGATTACCGAGATTATTTTTTTTTCATTTGTGCTTTTATTATTGCTTGTTTAATTTTAATATTAAGTAGTAAAAATAATTTGGTATATTTCCATTCTTCGTTCTAGGTGCCAGTCTAAAATTAGCGTCACATCTCCCAAGTTTGCTTGGCCATAATTCACGAGCTAAGCTGAGCTGCTATTTTAATTTTTTTTTATTAGAAAGAATTAACTGCTAATATAATAAGTCCATGCTTGCAATGGGGATGATGACTAGGTTTGAATATATTGATTTTTATGATAAATTCGGGTAAATAGGGTCAATGTTAACTAATTTATACATAAAAAGCAAAGATTGTCTGGATATTTGCAAAATAAATGAGATTATAAAATTCCAAAATGTTTTAAAAATATTTTATCGTAATTAGATGAAAATTCATACAGTTTTAGCTTCCTTACATTAAATGTGACATTTTTTAATAAATGAACTATAAACATAAACGCACAGATAACAAAGATATTAGTAATTTTGTTTGAACGCACGATCATTACATTGCCTACGACGTCATTAGTTCGTGCCATTTTGTATGGGGCGTTTTTCAGGGATCCGCGGCAGCGCCGCAAATCTGACTCTTTAAATCCCTGTAGCTCTGAAAGTAATGATCGCAGATACCCTGTTCCTTTTACAAAATTGCTTTACTATTAGTATACTCTTAATTTATATACAATTTAAAAAACTGTCACCATCCCTATTATGTACATTATCAGATTATTTGAATTCTTATTTATTATTGAGATAATATTCTCAACGTATTGTTTCATAACAATCCTGGCGATTAATGACATTCAATTATGAAATTTAACATTTAAAATTTCCTTAATAGTCTTTCGCGGTCTTTCCATTTAGTTTTAACAAACTTCAACTTCAAATGAAATTAAAACGAACAGTCGAGTTATTGGAACAACAAAAGAAGTATCCAATTCCGTTGCAATAGTGCAAGCAATCAAAATGCATTATTGGTTAGCGACTTGCGAAACACGAGAAGAGTAAGAGCAAGAACAAGAATTTCATTTCCCTGACGCAGTTCAATTGCGGTTGTATCTTGTAACTTCAAAAGGCTTCCTCTAAAATTGAAATGCTGGTAAATTATGTGCTCGATGAAACCGACGATGAAAACGCGTTAATGTGGAAGGGTCATGCCTGTACATGAGATCTGTGTCTGCAATAGCCAGACTTATTTCATTTTGCGAAGGCTTAATATTTGTACTATGCTCATCGCTCCTATCAGGCAAGTAAGACTGCCATGTTACCCCGTCCACTAAATGCCTATGAACAATATCACATACAGTATTTCAATTAAATATATTGAAGTGCTACTTATAAAGCCAAGAAACTGTAACTATAAATAGTGTTTTGGTTTGACAAGTAAGCTTAATTTTTTACACCTTTGCTATGACAATACAAGTTTACAAAGATTATTGCAAATATATTTACAGGATTGCCCTAAAACTTACATGTCTATGTAGGTTACAAAAATATCTTTCGATTGATACCAAATACTACACATTTTGTAAGAAAATTGTAGCTTAAATCAACCAAGATGCAAAAAAACTTTAAAACGCCGATTTCTCAAAACGGGGTTTTCTGAGATACAGTGTTTTGGATTTACACGGCAGAGGTATGGTAGCCGATATTTCATTTGTCAATTATGTCAAAATCTAAAGTTCATAAAGTTTTAAAATAAAAATTTTGTTTGCTAAGATTTTAATGTTGAAATATTTTTGCGTACTATATATATTTTTCAATATTACGCAGACCCCTAATATAGTACAATAAATTATAGTGTGGTTATTGTTAAAAAACATTATTATTGTGTATAGCGCGACATAAAAGAGTAGAAGTTAATAAAAATGGAAATAATAAACTCGTTGTGTGGCAACACCAAATTTACTGTCATCTTTAACAAATATCTGTCTTATTTTTAATTTTATTGTTTACAAGTTAGCCCTTGACTACAATCTCACCTGATGGTAAGTGATGCAATCTTAGATGGAAGCGGATGGAAGCGAATAAAAAAAAATATATTCATTAATTAGTTTATCTAACAATCTCCATACAAATGTCCTCTTAGCCTTCATAAAATCAGGTATGAGTATGTCTGGCACTCATTTCATCTTCACATCATTAAATTCAAATCCTTACCCGTTTACGCTTGACGGCTTGTCTTTGCTGGAAAGGTGGCAGGTAACAGCGATCAAAATCTTCTTATTGGCTGGGATAAAATCATTTTAAAAATAAATAATAATATTACCAATTTGACCTGTATCGCTTTCCTGTGAGAGCTTCCACTTACTTACAATGGGGATGATGACTAGGTTTGAATATATTGATTTTTATGATACATTCGGGTAAATAAGGTCAATGTTAACTGATTTATACATAAAAAGCAAAGATTCTCTGGATATTTGCAAAATAAATAAGATTATAAAATTTCAAAATCTATTAAAAATCTTTTGTCGTAATTAGATGAAAATTCATACAGTTTTAGCTTCCTTACATTAAATGTGACATTTTTTAATAAATGAACTATAAACATAAACGCACAAATAACAAAGATATTAGTAATTTTGTTTGAACGCCCATACAAACCTAACGATCAGCGAGCCAACGACGTCACTAAATCGTGCCATTTTGTATGGAGCGTTTTTCAGGGTTCCGCGGCAGCGCCGCAAATCTGACCCTTTAAATCCCTGTAGCTCCGAAAGTAATGATCGCAGATACCCTGTTACTTTTACAAAATTGCTTTGCTATTAGTATACTCTTAATTTATATACAATTTAAAAAACTGTCATTATCCCTATTCTTAGTTGGCCGACTAAATCGCAGAGTATACTAACAGGTATAGCGACAGCCCGCACATCTCCAACTAAATCTTCCAACTAATAAATTGGACACCGATCGTATCAGAGCCGCGATTCACTTCGGATCACGCACAAGGCACCCCATCTCTTTCCTACAGTATCTCGAATCACTATTCATCTACTCTCTCTGTCTAACACGATACAATAGATAGAGATAGAAACGAATTCGAAACTCAAACTGTCGAGTTATAAAAACGTTAATTAAGAATGTCGAACTCATAGCCAAAGCACAGAAAACATATGTACAAGTAGCCAAAGTTAGTAATAGGCACCGACATTGATAATTTTATACGAGTATATACAAATAACACTGAGTGCACAATTTGGTCTTTATTTTCATTGTATATTTTACCTTATCAGCCGATAGACGTCCACTGCTGGACATAGGCCTCTTGCATGGACCTCCAAGCACAACGATCTCGAGCTGCCAGCATTCAGCGGCTCCCTGCGACCCGCTTGATATCCTCGGTCCACCTAGTGGGGGGTCGCCCAACACTGCGCTTTCCGGTGCGGGGTCGCCATTCCTGCACCTTGGGACCCCAACGTCCATCGGCTCTTCGAACTATGTGGCCCGCCCATTGCCACTTCAGCTTCGCGACTCGCTGAGCTATGTCAGTGACTTTGGTTCGTCTGCGGATCTCCTCATTCCTGATTCGATCACGCAGAGAAACTCCAAGCATAGCTCGCTCCATCGCCCACTGAGTGACTTTGAGCCTTCTAATAAGGCCCATAGTCAGCGACTAAGTCTCGGATCCGTATGTCATCACTGGCAAGACGCACTGATACTGAGGCTTTCGTCTTCAAGCACTGAGGAATTTCGGACGAAAAGATGTCGCGGAGTTTCCCGAACGCTGCCCAGCCGAGCTGGATTCGGCGATTCAACTCTTTCTCGAAATTGGACCTACCTAACTGGATTATATATTTATGTATATGTAGTTTTTACAGTTCCTGAACACACAACTCGACATAACGTTCGTATTTGACCACAACGTGCCATAACTAACATTGAATTCTGTATAAATTTTATCTGATGAATTTATAATTTTTGAGCGCCTCATTTTTCATCCGCTAGTAACACATCTAACAGTATTTAATATCATTGAGCAACCTATGTATGCAGAGGTTGTCTTCAATTCTACACTGTTATACATTAGCTGTAGCCTGTACGAAATCCCTTCTTGGAAACGAATAATTACGAGTAGGTAGTTGCATTGCTTAGGATCGTTTCTTACTACGAGGCCTTATGGGATTCGAAAACTAGTTACACATCCTGTAAACCAAAACTTAAGACAAACACGTAATTAACTTCAACAAGAACGGTTAAACTTTAACTTGAACTTTGTATTTACTTAAACCAAGAGCCAACATGAAAAACATAAAATGTATAGCTACTGAATAATAGTAGAAATACATAGGATTAAAGTATAAAACAAATTAATTTTACATCTGTTTAAGAAATCATTATGATGTTGTAGTAGATTGCTTTACCTCTAGTTCTAAGGAAGACCATAACCAATCTATGAAATTATCATGTTCGACTCGATCGCTAAGATTCAAAATTATAATTATTCATTGAATAAACAGATCAGACAACTTTGAGGTAGAGTAATTCAGACTTTAAACTATCCTTTAGTGCAGAGTTTCCCAAACTTTTTTGTGTCGTAGACCGTAGGACGTATGCCCTTGCCATGTTTTTCCGTGTTGGGCAGACTTCCTTATTTGATATTGATTTTCTGTATCCTACAACTTACACAATTTGATAAACATATATAATATTTTTTTTACTTCATAGTTACATTTAAAATAATGTATATGTTTTGATATTATAAGATAATATGATTTAAAAAATAGGTACTAGGTATCAGTGGATGTGTTATAATCCACTATCGTTGACTCCATTTTCTTTTAATGGACCCCTAATTTTTATTTCGCTGACATATAGGTACCTACCCCTTGCAGTTTGTCATAGACCTCTAGGGGTCGATCAGGATCAGGATGCTCTTCTTTGGTATTGTTGAAAGCGCACCGGGAACACTGAGAGCGTTAACAACAGTGTGTGTCAGATTCTCCGTATCTATCACCCGGAGGTCCTCGCCAAGAAGGCAAATGACGGTCATGAACGAGCCGCCTGCTTCAGGTTCTCTTACGGCGGATAACATGAGAGTCCACGTCAATTACCTCTCTCAACCTTTTCGCCGCCTCTTTCTGTGATATCACAATTTTACAGAAAGATACCACAGCTTCTATAGGTACTGTACCCACCTTGAATCTCGTGTTTCTGTAGAAGCTGGTTAAAGCGATGCAGTTAGGTCAGTCAGCGCTGAATTCGCCTCTGGTTGCGGTCTCGGCAATTTAATAAAACTAAATTAATTAAATCAAAATATCAAGTAACTTAAGTAATTATTAAGTCCAATCCTTGCTGTCCGTCCGTCCAGGGCTTGCTGTATTGTCGTATTACGGTAAATAGTTTATAAGTAGTTGATTTTGTTGGTTTAAAGGCACCTTCATTGACGACGTTTCTCGGTTAATCTATTGAAAGTTTCATAGAAAAAAGAAAACCTCAATATTTCATTGCCCAACAGGGAGGGGCTCTTGTTAAATTATACATAAGATCAATAAGGTACCTATTTGTTCCCACCTTGATTCTTTCTCGTATCTCGTCTCGTATCTCTAGATCGTTAGATGGTTGATTCTTGATCTTTGACAGGGGGTAACGTTTAGCGAGGCAGGCTTCTATATCATTCGTCTACGATAAACATTTAATTTTAACTTCATTTTTGTACGTGATCATAAAAAGCAGCGTTTCTGGCATTTCCTTTAGGCTTTAGTGACGACATTTCTTGGTTTATAGGCTGTTTTTGTTAGTTTCTTAGAAAAAAGAATAGCCAAACATTTCATAGCCCACCTCCTGATCAGAACACTAGAATAATAAGGCACCTATGTTTACTTTGTAATACTGTGCCCACCTTAATTCTATCTCGTATCTCTCTAGGAGCAGGTCGAAGCGATGCGGTCAGGTCGGTCGTGGCTGAGTGCTGGCTAAATTGCGCCGCTGGTTGCGGTCTCGGCAATTCGTCTTTAATAAACGTTCATTGAGTGGAAAACCGTTTATCCGACGTAAAGGGTTTTCGTTCATATAAATTCGGTGCTATTTATGTGCGAATTGCAGAAATTCATTGCTTTTCGCTTTTTAATTCGCGTTTCTGTGTACAGATTTTTTAAACGTTTTGCGCGATTTATTTTGATTGGGGATGGTCAAGATTGTACGCTTAAAAGGTCAAAAATAATTCTGTATAAACGACTAGCTGATACCTGCGACTTCTACGATTACCTCGCGGGAACCATTGATTTTTTCGGGACACAAAGTAGCCTAAATGTGTTGTGACAAGAACATAATCTATCTCCATTGTAAATTATTGCAACTAAGTCGATTCAGTCGTCGCAATCATTTATTAATATAGTTAAATTATGAAATTTAAACAATGGTTGTATCAGCAAAACATGGCGGTTTACCGGTCTAAGCAAACAGGTGATTATCAATCAACAACATTATTAGCCTAGAACCGATTGTATGTAAATTAATTCAGGCCATTATTAACTCCCACTAAACATTCCCAGCGGATATTATGTGGTTTTGTTTGTGTACATTGACGATTAATAGTAACGAAGCCACACATTATATAAAGTACCTATATCATCATCACCATTATCATCATCATCATCATCATCATCATCATCATAGTCATCAGCATCATCTTCAACATCATCCATCATCAATAAGGATGTATGTCCACTGTAGGACATAGACCTTTTGTAAGGACTTCCAAACAACACGATACTGAGCCGCCTGCATCCAATGAATCCCTGTGACTCGTTTGGTTTCGTCAGTCCATCTGGTTTTTTGGTCCACCTTTTTGGTGCGGGGTCACCATTCCATCACTTTGGGACTCGAACTCTATCGGCTCTTCGAAGTACATCCCTGCATCTGCTACTTGAGTTTACGGAATCGTTGAGCTATGTCGGTGACTTTGGTTCTTCTGCGGATCTTCTCATCGATTTGATCACGTAAAGACTGCTGCTGAGTGAGTCTGAGCCTTTTTATAGGTCCATAATTAGTTAACGTTAGTAATTGTTAGTTAGCGATCAAGTCTCGGTACTACATGTTTTTTTTTTTTTTTTTTTTTTTTTTTTTTTTTTTTTTTTTTTTATTTAATTTTTATTTTTTTTTTTATTTTTTTTATTTACAAGTTAGCCCTTGACTACAATCTCACCTGATGGTAAGTGATGATGCAGACTAAAATGGAAGCGGACTAACTTGTTAGGAGGAGGATGAAAATCCACACCCCTTGTTATAACTGGCAACACGCACTTCGGGCTCTATGGAATTATGTTAGGAGTATAACAAACTTAATTTTTTTATAAAGTGTCAAAGGTCTCGCCATAAAACACAGAGTTATAGCTCAACTTATAAATAAATGAAATATACCTAGCAGTAAATATTGCACACGTCAATGAAATATAGATGTTCTTTTTACGTGAATAAATAAAACGTCACACACACCGTGTTAACCACTCACCATTTCTACATAAAACATACAAAAAAATATGACAAATTCCCCAAAAGTAAAGATCACAGAAAGCAGAAGAAATGATTGATCACACAACATTTTCCGCAAAACACGAAAGCCCATGCATTTTCTCAATACGCAAAATATGTAAATGCCTACATCAGTCACCGAATATGACATAACAAGTACGTATGATGGGTTATCCTTTAATTTTTCGCATGGCAACCCTTTGAACTTTTATAGAAGGTTTTATTTTTATCGCAGAAGACACTCGTGGGGCGGCATTGAAAAAGATTTGTGTATGTAGATCATAAGATGTCGTTTGAGTAGGGTACGCTATATTTATAGAATAGGCAACTTAAGGACTTAGATCTCGACAGGCTATAAATCTATGTAGAAACTTCAAATACTTAGATTCAAAGACTACTTTTTTAGCGAAAAAATCCTCTTAATCTATGTGGCTTCGGAATTCGGAGCATGAGCGTGAAATATTGAGACACCAAGAAAAAACTAGCTAATTACCAAGGGCCCACCGGCCAATACAACGTCAACCCAGGGAACCCAGGTATTCCCCCGTATAAAAGTATATGGAGATGACAATAAAACGAAAATGAAGAAAAAAAACCATTTTTTTCATCACTTCTTGCTCAAAAAGTTCGCCAATGTACCATTTGAAAGCAGTGCAGCGGCGGTAAAGCGGCGAAGTAATATTTGAAACTGTATTATTTTTTTTTTGTTACCAATAAGCATAACAAACAAAAAACGAACAAACAAACCAATCATAAGTCTACAAAAAATTCAAGCTGTATGGTCAACAATTTTTGCTTGTCGGGTTCATTATTGGACAAATTAAATATGAATTAGAAATGTCGTAAAATGTTCTAGCAAACATTTTTGATAAAGTAATCCTTTCATTATGAAAGTAGAATTATCAAGTTTTCTTAGATATTTAAAATTGAGGGGTGGTTAGGGTTGGCTACGGCCGGGGATGGGAATTCCCTTATATAATGAAAAAAAAATTCAGAATCATATAGCTTTTTTAAGATATAAATAATTTTGTATTCCTATTTTACTTTCGTCCCTCGAAAAGCAAACGAAGATTAGAAGATGGATGTCAGCCATTACTGATTCATGGAAAACGTGATGAAACGGAATAATAATCGGCTTAGCTTCGATGTTACGCCCACGACATGTCGAGCTATTTATAATTCGTACACAAGAATAATGTATGTTTTTGTGTGTATTATTAGTGATACAAATCAAATAGATAATCCGAATGTTTGGTGATTATATCCACTGAATTGAATATTAATGTCCTACAATGTTAATGACCACGCTGGATAGATAGCCCAGATAGGATAGATAGGAGAGCCGTGATAGCCCAGTGGATATGACCTCTGTCTCCGATTCCGGAGGGTGTGGGTTCGGATCCGGTCCAGGGCATGCACCTCCAACTTTTCAGTTGTGTGAATTCATTTTAAGAAATTAAATATCACGTCTCCCAAACGGTGAAGGAAAAACATCGTGAGGAAACCTGCATACATGAGAATTTTCTTAATTCTCTGCGTGTGTGAAGTATGCCAATCCGCATTGGGTCAGCGTGGTGGACTATCGGCCCAACCCCTCTCATTGTGAGAGGAGACTCGAGCTCAGCAGTGAGCCGAATATGGGTTGATAACGACGACGCTGGACATGCGGGTTGCTCAATACTCATCGCAGAACTGGCACTGCATTGGCATTAGACAACACAAAATATATTTGCAGAATATTCATCCAATTCTTACAGGCGGTTCAAAATCGTGTGGTTTGAAAGTCCTCAAGAGAGGCCTTTAATGAACAGTTCATCGGCTGATAATAATGCCATGGTTACGCTCATATCATTACATAATTCTAAAATGTACACTTTTTAGCAATTAAATACCCTTAGGTACCCTTATCTGACGCGGTGGTTTAGTATTTCTGAATTTATGGTTATCCTTACCTACCCACCAATATAGAGAGATCATACTTGGTAGAGGTAATCAAAAGCATGAAAGGTACCCACATGGAAATCCGAAACTACCCCTTCTTCGGCTGTCCAGGTACATAGTAATTCTGTAAAAAATACATCTAGCCGAATATAGTACCTCCTTTTTGGAAGACAGTTAAAAATACAAATCATTTTTATCTCATTTTCGAAGTTTAACAATAAGTTATTGTGTTATTGTTCTTTACAGGGCTTTGTTAATTCCTTCCGACAATGAACGGACTAAGGCACTAGAGGTCGTTAAACGTAAATAGATCAAGGGTTGAAGGAGGGTCGTTACACGTTTGCGAGCCTTTTGTACCGAAACGAAGTTTGAATATAATAATTACAATAAGAGTTCTGGTAAAGCTTTTCAGAATTTCCAAATTATAAGCTACCCTCAAAGGCAAGCATCTTATCTCTTTCACACAAAAGAATCAAGTAATACAAGTGGTACCCATCCACTTGTGAATATTCTATTACCTAGTATTGCCAAAAATGATAACGAACACAAAATGTAGGTATTCTTACTTATTTTTTCTCTCATTTATTTATTAGTCCTTTTTGTAATTTTTAACAATACGAAGTAGCAATGGGCAGGTCATATAGTTCGAAGAGCCGATGGACGTTAGGGTCCCAAGGTGCTGGAATGGCAATCCTGCATAGGAAAGCGCAGTGTTGGTCGACCTCCCACTAGGTGGACCGAGGATATCAAGCGAGTTGCAGGGAGCCGCTGAATGCTGGCGGTTCGAGACCGTTGTGCTTGGAGGTCCATGCAAGAGGCCCATGTCCAGCTGTGGACGTCTATCGGCTGATAAAGTAAGGTAAGGTATGATCCGCACCGATGATTTAACGTGCCTGCCTAGGTACGGGAGTATAACACCCACTTACTTACTCCTGGCTAAGATTTTTCACTGAAAATTTCGAGGTTCGACCCCAAGACCTCGTGTCACGATTAACTACTGGACTAACGAGACGAGAGTGCTAAAAATGTTTGTATAGCTAACATTAATTTACACTGATGTAAAAAAAATGTGTAGAACAAATTTTCCATCACAACAAAAAGTTCGAGTGCGCGCCAGACATTTATATTGCAGAGGCAATGCTCGCAGAGTCGGAGATCAAAGTGCATGTTGCCGCTGTAGACACAGGGTTAGGGGGCGGTCACAGTGACGGGCGGATGTGGGTATCGTGACTAGCATGAAGAAGTACTTAATATCTCTTACTGGAAGTGAAAGCATTGAGAACGTTCTTGCTGCTGTTTTGGACTGTGCCAACCTCTGTAAGCGTCTTCATCAATAAAATCCTTGGGCTCAGAGCTAACGTTTATGCATGACCATACTTATACGTTATACTACTATTTAATACGGTCCTATAGCAAAATCCGTTCTTAGTGGATATCTACTAACTATAAACTACCTCCTTGCCAAATTTCAGCTTTGTACATCAAACGGTTTACGAGATTTCGTGATGAACCTTTCGCATTTATATATTAAGATTCATTTGTATGTGTTATAGGGAGTTGGACAAATACTATGAATGTAATGAATGGTGGTGAAACTGGGACGATTGCCTTGAACGTTATTTTTAAGAAAACCAATGAAACCAAATTGCGAATAAATTAACATAATTTCGTTTAAATAATCATGTTAGATGATCGTAAAAACAAAAACATACTTACAGCCAAACTATGAACCTCCTACTTTTTGGAAGTCAAAAAAATACAATTGAAAACGATGTTATGGCTAATGTTTTAGATCGAACATAGAGATTAGAGATACAGAGTTGATAGGACCACTTTAATCTCCAAAACGCTTCTCCTATCACCATTAACCAAGTGTATTAGCAAACTGCAAAAAGGCATTCAGGTGTACTTTTCATTTGCGCGACGTGGCTGTGGCAGTCGTTAGGATAAATGTAACGTAGCCTGTTCTACGTTTACCTAACTATGTTTTGATTGAAACTTTAATTTCTGGCTTTCAAAAGCTGTCTGGCTTCATTTTGGCTGCTGAAAGCAAAATGTTTTATCTAGATGTATGTATGGACACTAACGCAAGCGATGTGTAGTAAGCTTGAGGCATTTGAGATGTGGGTTTACAGGCGGATACTGCGAATATCATGCAGGGATCGTATACGCAATACTACTGTGCTGCAAAAAATTTGAAAGCCAACAGAAGTTCTGCAACAAGTCCAAAGGAGGAAGCTCGAATGCCTGGGTCATATAATGCGAAACTCCAAATATCACCTGCTCCAACTTATTATCCAGGGAAAAATAAAGGGGAAACGAAGGCCTGGTCGTAGACGTACATCTTGGCTCAAGAACTTACGCCAATGGTTTAATATGAGTACCAGATCACTCTTTCGGGCAGCAGTGAACAAAGTTAAATTAGCCTTAATGATTGCTGACCTCCGATAGGAGATGGCACTATAAAAAGAAGATGTATGTACCTATGTATGTACCTATGTATGTATTTATGTGTACTCGTATGTACTCGTATGTACCTTGCTGGACATAGGCCTCTTGCATGTACCAATTGGCTTTATCCATGAAGGTTGATGCCCATAGAATGGCCACACTGGGCATACGGGTTGGTCATTCACCTGACAAGAATTAGATCTAATTCTTAGGTACTCCCGAATCCTAAACCATTCAAAAGTGCCATTCGTTTTGTTTGCTTTTACAATTTCGAATGGGTTTTGTTTTTTAATAACTTTAGATATTTAGTTATTAATTACTTCATTCCAAAAACCACAAAATTGTAATTTTTTTTTTATAACCATATCTTAAATTCCATGCCTATAGCTTTTCCGTTTAGTTGTTTTTACGTTTTCTAACTAATTAGCGTATGTGTAATGGCTTTCGTAAAATATAATCAAGTGCAATATAAGTAGGTACATACTATATTTTCTTTTGGAAAATCTCAACGAATCCATAATGAAGTTTGAAATATCGACGATGTCGTCCCAACAGGGACATTGTTCGGTAAAGTTAAATTAGCCTTGACGATGAAAAACTTGGGGCATTCTGTTGACGACTTTGCTGCTCAAACCACGCGAAGGCAAAATTTAAACAGCAATTCTGATGGAGTTTACAATCAAATTATCTCTGGCAATTTCAAAGATTGAAGTAAACAAGTTTGAAAAAAATACGAGACCCCGTTTAAGCTTTAACCCATGTACCTACTTATTCATTTATATCATTATAATCCAGTGTTTTAATTAAAGCCGTTTCTGAAAGAACTACAGAAATTACGTAATTTAAACGGCTTGAATTGAAACATCACTGGCTTGGCACCGCCTGCAAACTGATCAGAAGGTAGCACATAGGTAAGATGTTATTTTTTGCTTTTTAGTTTAGGTTATTTTTGAGTTGGAAGTCGGTTGTATTTTTTTTATTAAAATTTTTATTTTTTCATTTTTAGTGTTAGTACACCTACTGAATGTGAACAAAAATTAATGAGCAATTAGTTGAAACGTTATTTTCTTATGATAAGTATCTAAGTAATAAAAATACTACCTTAACTCAAATACAAAGTTTCACTCCCCCTTTATCCACACGTAATATGAATATTCAGAAAAACGTGAAAATGCAGTCACAATCCATATGGGTGGAAAGTTCTCATCAATATAAAATTTATCAAGTCCAAACACAAGGTAGCTACTGTGAACCGTCGAGGAGTTCCATTAACTCTCCTTCATCTCCATCACCAGACCCCTAATACAGTCACAATCTATCCAGGTGGAAAGTTCTCATCAATATAAAATTATCAAGTCAAAACACAAGGTAGCTACTGTGAACCGTCGAGGAGTTCCCTTAACTCTCCTTCATCTCCATCACCAGACCCCTAATACAGTCACAATCTATCCAGGTGGAAAGTTCTCATCAATACAAAATTATCAAGTCAAAACACAAGGTAGCTACTGTGAACCGTCGAGGAGTTCCCTTAACTATCCTTTGTCTTCATCACCAGACCCCTAAAACAGTCACAACCCATCTAGGTGGAAAGTTCTCATCAATACAAATTTATCAAGGCCAAACACAAGGTAGCTACTGTGAACCGTTGAGTAGTTCTCTTAACTCTTCTTCGTCTTCATCATCAGACCCTTAATACAGTCACAACCTATCTAGGTGGAAAGTTCTCACCAATACAAATAAATCAAGCCCAAACAAAAGGTACCTGCTGTAAATCGTTGACGAGTTCCATCGTCTGTGTATCGGCTCCATCATCAGACCAACTCCAAACCTTCATAAAATTGTAGTTGTTTAAAATACCTTATGGAAACACTAACAAACGCACTAGCCGTCTTTACGATTTTCGAAAGTTCCCCTCGATTTCTCCAGGATGCCATCATCAGATCCTGACATAAAAAAAATGGGACCACCCTGGAATCAAACCCTTCAAAACAAAAAAAGAATTTTCAAAATCGGTCCACAAATGACGGAATTATCGCTGGACATACATAAAAAAAAAAAAAAAACATACATACAGCCGAACGTAGAACCTCCTCCTTTTTGGAAGTCGGTTAAAAATGGTGTAGTCAAGGTCATTTCGTTGAAATGGCTAAGTTAGATGATCATATTTTTATTCTTTACCTGGTAACCCTTGACTACAATCTCACTTGATGGTAAGTGATGATGCAATCTAAGATGGAATCGGGCTAACTTGTTAGGAGTAGGGTGCAAATCCATACTCCTTTTGGTTTCTACTCGACATCGTACCGGAGTGCTAAATCGCCGGTAGTAACCAGCCAGATTTGGACCAATCAAGAAAACCTCAATCGATCCCCAACCGGGGATCTAACCCAGGACCTTTTTGTAAATCCACTGCGCACACCATTGCGCCATGAACATAAAAATACAATGAACAGGCTCTAATGTCTCATTATTTGAATGGTTCGTTGAGGTTTTATCTACCTAGTAGACCTGCTAGTCATACAGAAGGCCTGATTATGATGATGATTATGTTGCTTAGCCTAAAATGTATGTTATGAAAGTAGTCTAAAAGGCGATCAGTTCCATATTGATCGCCTTTTAGACTAAGTTCATAAGATGGCGGCATTGTCGGATAGTTTATATATTTTACTAAACATAGAACCGCCATGATTAAGAGGTCGGAATGGAATTCGAAATACTTGTCAACGCTTGCTCTTTCACCCAGACGTAGGCTTCACCCAGACGTGGGTTTTTTAACTCACGATCTCGGGGGCGCCCGGACTGATACACAAAACACTCTTCCCGAACGGCCCTCTAAGCCGAGGTCCCAGTCACAGAGGAGACGCCCTTGGAGATTCGTTCCGCCCATCTACTCTGCTTCTGCCTTCGTCCCCATCGATGCTTTGTGTATGCGATGTTTGGGCGATGCTTCCACGCTCGCCCAAACCCTCCGGTGACGCCACTGAGGTCCCATACATCCCTACGGCATTTACACAATTAGAAAAAAAATCTTGCGCTTTTGTCCCATCGCAACAAAAGAGGAAGAGAGAGATGAAACTTATCTCGTGACAGACTTTTCTTTTACTTAGATGGTGAATATTATTTATATTGATCATGTAAAAGACATGTCAAGGAATCACAGCATGTCTAATTCTATTGTAGGAGCGCTCTCCGCTTTGTGTGTCTCTGCAATGATAACGGAACCCGCACGGTTGGTAGCTGACATACAAACGAACAAACAGATGTTCCAAACAGCTGATAACGTACCTACCACTTGGCTGCCTCTGTGATGCCATGTACAAAGGCCAAACTGAAGTACCTAATGGATAATGGCGATACAAAATCCTATACATATAGAACAACGTCGGGTTAGTTTTACCATTGTTTTATAACTAACTATAGCAGAAGCCCTGCGTTTTCACCTACGTAGTTTCTGTTCCCGTGGGAATACGCGGATATATAGCTTATGATATTCACAAATAATGTGGCTTCTCAGTGGTAAAAGAATTTTCAAAATCGGTTTAGTAGATCCAGAGATTACAACAATCATGAATTCACCAATTTTATCTTAACTTAATATTAGTAATTAGTACAGATTTTTTTATTGAAAAAGAATATACTGTGAAAGTTAAGCTGAATAACTAAAGATTAGTATAGATCGTACACATAACCAGCTAGACATATTTTCATGATCTTAGATTTGTTAGATTTTTTCACCTCGAATAGCAAAATATCCTAACGGTTAATAACCGTTAAGATATTTTTAACCGCTAAGAAATTCATGTTCATGAAAACAAAAAAATTCATGTGAAAAAATGTATAAAGTAAAATAATTTTTCATACATTTTGTGCCCTTTTAGGACAGAGTATAGAGCTTCGATCCACCACGGTGCTTCATTGCGGGTTGGCGAAATTAAACTGCATTTAAGTAGTACATAAACACAGACTAAAAGCTGATTACATGTAAGGCGAAGGCCTTGTAACTTCAAAAAGGAGTCAAAAACGGGGTCGGTCAAGCGAATCCGGGTTTTGCATTAAAAATGAAAAGCTCCCACAACCCTCGTCTGTGCACAATGTGTTATGATTAATTACTCATGTTCTCTGCAACCACGTGCCCTTTGGCAATGCTACTGTGCCAGCTATAGACATGTTGTGGCGTGCACAGGATTTTGGCGCAGAGTATGCTCAGCAGTGAGACGAATATGGGTTGATGATTATGAGACCCATGTAGCTTTCATGTGTTAACACTCTCTCTTGTAAACGATCGATATGATGATTTAAACCAGAGTTCCCCAAACTTTTTTGTGTCGTAGACACCTTGCCATGTTTTTCCGTGTTGGGTAGACCCTACATACCTGATATTGATTTCCTGTAAATTTCTAAGTGTAGTGAAGTTTAGTGTTCAAAACTTAAAATAAAAATTTTAATAAAAAAAATTCAACCGACTTCCAACTAAAAAATTAACCTAAACTAAAAAGCAAAAAATAACATCTTACTTATGTGCTACCTTCTGATCAGTTTGAAGGCGGTGCCAAGCCAGTGATGTTTTAATTTAAGCCATTTAAATTACAAAATTTCTGTGGTTCTTTCAGAAACGGCTTTAATTAAAACATGACACTGGATTGGCACCGCCTTCAAACTGATCAGAAGGTAGCACATAAGTAAGATGTTATTTTTTGCTTTTTAGTTTAGGTTAATTTTTTAGTTGGAAGTCGGTTGAATTTTTTTTATTAAAATTTTTATTTTTTAATTTTTAGTGTTAGCACACCCACTGAGTGCGAACAAAAATTAATAAGCAATTAGTTGAAACGTTATTTTCTTATGATAAGTATCTAAGTCCCACTACAATCTACAATCCCAATTTTAAAAATACTACCTTAACTCATATACAAAATTTCAGTCCCCCTTTATCCACACGTAATATGAATATTCATAAAATCGTGAAAGGTGACTGTCCTCCATCTTCATCACCAGACCCCCTATGCAGTCACATTCTCATCAATATAAAATTTATCAAGTCCAAACACAAGGTAGCTACTGTGAACCGTCGAGGAGTTCCCTTAACTCTCCTTAATCTTCGTCACCAGACCCCTAATACAGTCACAACCATCTAGGTGGAAAGTTCTCATCAATATAAAATTATCAAGTCAAAACACAAGGTAGCTACTGTGAACCGTTGAGGAGTTCCCTTTACTATCCTTCGTCTTCATCATCAGACCCCTAATACAGTCACAACCCATCTAGGTGGAAAGTTCTCATCAATACAAATTTATCAAGTCCAAACACATGATAGCTACTGTGAACCGTTGAGGAGTTATCGTAACTGTCATTCGTCTTCATCATCAGAACCTTAATACAGTCACAACCCATCTAGGTGGAAAGTTCTCATCAATACAAATAAATCAAGTCCAAACACAAGGTACCTGCTGTAAATCGTTGACGAGTTCCATCGTCTGTATTTCGGCTCCATCATCAGACCAACTCCAGACCTTCATAAAATGTAGTGGTTTAAAATACCTTATGGAAACACTAACAAACGCACTAGCCGTCCCTATAATTTTCGAAAGTTCCCCTCGATTTCTCCAGGATGCCATCATCAGATCCTGACATGAAAAAAATGGGACCACCCTGGAATGGAACCCTTCAAAACAAAAAAAGAATTTTCAAAATCGGTCTACAAATGACGGAATTATCGCTGGACATACATAAAAAAAAAAAAAAAAAAACATACATACAGCCGAACGTAGAACCTCCTCCTTTTTGGAAGTCGGTTAATAAAATAAAACACATGTTAATTTATACATTTAGTAATTGTAAGTAAATAGATACTATCAGTGTATGTGTTAAGATCCACTATTGAGGACTTTCATTTCATGGACCCACAATTTTTTCTTTTCTATTACTTTATAAATTACTAGCGGACGCCCGCGACTTCGTCCGCGTGAAACTCTATGTAAACTTTCAACCTACCCCACGCTATCCCTACCCTACACCTACCTACCCCTACTCCTACCTCTACCCTACCCTTTTGTATATTAAATCTACAATTAATTACAACATTTTATGTTTCTATCTTTTGTAATTTAGGCAACGTACGCAAAATAAGTAATTTTCTGGTTGATTTTTTACACCTTGTGTCCGATAAACCCAAATATCTTACGGAACCTTACTTTTTCCCAAAATAAAAGTTAGCCTATGTTACTTGTGGATAATGCAGCTTTCGAATGGTGAAAGAATTTTTAAAATTGGTCCAGTAATTTTTGAGCCTATTCATTACAATCAATCAAACAAACAAACAAACAAACATACAAACAAAGTTTTCTTCTTTATAATATTAGTATAGATTTCTTATAGCTAAGTAACCCTGTTGAGTCTACAAAGCACAATCGATCAGAGCCAGCTATCGGTATCGGCTCGATGACACGTAATCAGAGAGAGTGCGTAAGCTAATACCTCTTACCTACGGAGGTGCTTTATGTCGGGAGTAGGTAACGTCTCATATTAAATTACTTTACTATATATACCTATAGCTAATACCTACCTACCCCCGGTTTCATCCGTGTAGATATAGTTCTTGGGCCTATGAATAAAATATTTATACATGATCAATGATCATATTGCTCAAACGGGATAAAGTGGAATGCCCACCGGCCTTCTCTGGTATGCAAGTTTCCTCACGATGTTTTTCCTTCATCGTTAAGACACGTGATATTTAATTTCTTAGAATGCACACAACTGAAAAGTTGGAGGTGCATGCCCCGGACCGGATTCGAACCTACACCCTCCGGAATTGGAGGCAGATTTCAAATCCACTGGGCTATCACGACCTTATAAAAGTATATGGAGTACTAATTAAAAAACCCACCGACATTCCAACTTCGCAGGCTGCTAAGAATTGTTTGGAAACCCAAGAACATAAATACAAATTCGACTAACGCCTGTGACGTATTCTGGATCGCATTTAAAAAGCTGTCTACTGGATAATGAGGTAGTTTAAACAACATTTTATTTAACTGCTATTTTTAGTATCGAAATTAAAATGAAAAAAAAGCTCGACAAATTAAAGGAAATTAATTAAAAAGCGAAAACTTCAACAGGTATTACGTGCAATATCCGTTTGGATTTTTGTTTAACTTCTTTACTTCGTTTTCATTTATTTCAAACTTTGTCTTCTGCGACAGATTTCAGTTGCTTTAGCTACTATACAGGGTGTTCTGGACTATTTCCCATACTTCTAGGGTTATATTCTTTAAAGAAAATTAATTAATAAAAATATCCAAGGATGATGAACATGTGTTTTAAAATGAACATTTTAGGAGTAAAAAATATTTCTTTTGTAAGTAAATCTTAAATTGTGTCCCTCATATAGCATCCTTATATTATGACCTAGCCATTATCACACTTATTCATTGATCATGATCACGAAGTAGCTTACTATAGTGATGTGCGAAGTGCCAGTTGCAGTTCTCGTCGATATCGACAATCTTACCACTACGATTACGTATTTTAAAATGCAAGGATATATTAAGTCGTGTGCTACATGAATAGTCGGAGTTATTTGACTTACTTTGTATGAAAAAGTAAAAAGCTTTTTTTATAGTTAAAAAAAATTAGTTATGCAGTTCGGTTCTTATATGTGGACTTGCCAACACTTTGAAATTATGGAAAATACTCCCCAGCACCCTGTATAAAATATAAGGATTTCTTTTACCTATTTTTTTTTATAAAAAGGTATAATGTTTCTGGAAAGAAATATTTTCTTGAGGAATAAATACTCATAATAAATATAATACTCATAAGAAAAACACGTCACGATGAAAAAGAAAGCATTCGTTCTGCTTTAAATTATGCCTATTTCACATTCTTAAAAAAATAACGAAATGTTCCAGCTGTAAAAAATGAAAGTCAGTATATTTAACGTTGTTTAATAAAATTATTCGGAGTAAAAATCGAGTCAGAGTGAAATAAAATGGATTTACGGAATTCGTTTCTGTCAGTCCATCAGAGTTATTGAATTACGATCCAAATTTTCATGCGCGACGCGTACGTAGGTGCTACCCGCGCCTGCGTTTGAGTAAAATATTAAAAAATGTAGTTTTGTAACTATTTTATTACAAGCTAGCAGACGCCCGTGACTTCGTCCGCGTGAAATTAAGTTTTTCATAGGGATGAAAAGTAGCCCATGTGTTAATCCAGAGTAAAATTTATTTCCATTCCAAATTTCAGTCAAATCGGTTCATTAGTTGCGACGTTATAGAGTAACAAACATCCAAAATACAAACATCCATACAAACTTTCGTTTTTATAATATTAGTAGGACAAACGAACGCCCACGACTTTGTCCGCGTGGATATTGATGTATACTTTCAATTGCACCTCCTTCTATTTATACATATATGTATTGTAAAATATTACTTACAAATGTTACTTGATAAATGAAGAACTTTTCAAACTTTTCAGTAGTTCCAGCATAATTGGAGGTCAACAAGATCACGGACAGACAGACAGACTGACAAAAAATTAAAAAAAAATATACCATGGCAGTATCGATTTGTCTTTTATGTACAGAATTTGACATATTAACCTTATGGGCTATATTTTCCCATAGAAATATATGAAAATAGCGGACGCCCGCGACATTGTCCGCGTCAAAAAGTAGCCTATGTGTTAATCCAAAGTAAAATCTATTTCCATTCAAAATTTTAGCCAAATCACTTCATTAGTAGCGGCGTTAATAAGTAACAAACATCCCTACAAACTTTCGCGTTAGTAGGATTGGCCTATAGTTTAATGTATCATATCATTTAGTCATTTAATCATTCAATCAATAAATATGTGAATCACTGCTGTTCCATGTCAAATGGATTGGAGCGGCAGTGACACACATATTACTAGTATGATTTATTTAAAAAAAAAATTATATTACTATAGTTTATAAGTTACTAACACATTCTATTTTTATTTTTACTAACATAACTATGAGCCTATTGAAGCTTGAAATAAATATTATTATTATTATTATTATTATTATTTACCGACTCGTAGTAACAGACTGCACTCTCTTGACGAACTGATGTGCAAGCCACAGTTCAGATAGTGTCTTAATGGATATTCGGTTTTTGATTGACGTATGACAAGTCTGATACAAATCTAACCATATCTATATACTTATAATAAATCTGTAGTGAGGTCAATTCTGTACATGAAATATATTTCCAAAATAACTATCAGGGGGTGATTAGTGATCGATACTGATGCCAAAAATGCAATCAGTAAAATTTTTGTCTGTCTGTCTGTCTGTCTGTCTGTCTGTCTGTCTGTCTGTCTGTATGTTCTTTATAGAAACAAAAACTACTGGACGGATTTTAACGAAACTTGGTACAATTATTCAACATACTCCTGGGCAGGTTATAGTATACTTTTCATTACGCTACGATGAATAGGAGCAGAGCAGTGAAGAGAAATGTTGAGAAAACGGGAGAAGTTACTCAATTTTTTAAGCTTCCGTCGCGTGTACAGCCTTAATGGTTAAAGCTACATAGAAATCATGTATGACGGAAATGTTTTTCTTAAAATTATCTATAAAAACACAACAGCATATATATGTCTATCTTTTATGGTTGACTCACAATAACACGTGTAACTCCCGATAGCTTAGCAGTTCGGAGCTTTCTAATTATATTTGTCTACTCTTATGTTTATAACACTCATTACTCATCCTAATAAGAAAGTTAACATTATTACCTATTCAATAAAAAAAGAATCATGAAAATCGATAAAGAAACACCAAAGTTATCCATGAAATACGCTAAGCCATCGCGCGTGAATACTAATTCATGCTTAATGGATTATTTTTGTGTGCCGGTTGCCGCGCTCCACGCGACTCGCGGTGGGAGGAATAAATAAAGAAGTGCAGCCTTAGTGAGTAGGGTAGGGATAGGGTAGGGTAGGGGTAGGGTAGGGGTAGGGCAGGGGTAGGGTAGGATAGGGGTAGTTGAAAGTTTACAACGACTTTCACGCGGACGAAGTCGCGGGCGTCCGCTAGTTGTTTATAAGAGTTAACAATAAGCTGAAAAGGAAAAAGTATCATAACCATACAATAGAGCAATATATCAACTAAAATCACGCGAGTCCCTTCGTCAAAAGTTTAAAGAAATAGGCATATTAACAGTAGCCTGTCAGTATTTATTTAGCAGTATAGTATATGTAAGACAAAATATTAATTTGTACAAACGAAAAGGAGATTTAAACCCACGTCTTACTAGACACGGGCATAAATTAGTTATTTCTGCGTATCGTCTCCAAAGAGTTAAAAAATCTTTTGTAGGTTTGGGTGTACTCTTCTATAACAAGATCCCCAAGACTGTGATGGACTTGCCAATGCACAACTTTAAGCAATGTGTTAAAAAACATTTACTTAGTCGAGGTTACTATACTATTGATGAGTTCCTTAACGATAAAGGTGCTTGGAGGCCATTGGATCAGCTTCCACCTTCACACAGGAAGTAAAACTATAAGATATTGTAATTGTTATCAATTGTAAATTATAGTACTGTACGACTTTTTCATTTCAAAAGAGCAACTGTTGAGTTTCTTGCCGGTATCTTCTCAGCAGAACCTGCCTTCCGAACCGTTGGTAGAATCTTTACAAATAGTCAACTGACGTGTCAAAAGTGCTTGTAAATTGAGCCTACTTGAAATAAATGAATTTTCATTTTGATTTTGATTTTTGATTTCATACCTACCATACCATAAAAAAGACTTCGACGAATTGAGAACATCCTTTTTTGCAGACGTTTATATGGTACATGTACAAGGAAGTATTGATTTCAAAGCTTTTACGTCATAACCTGTAAAAACAACAAACATGGGTCGTGTAAGGATGGCAAAGTGATGGGAAAGTGATAGCTAACGCACTTCAGTCGATTAAGTGTCACCACGTCGATGGCTATCTGTGATGAACTGAGTTGATAGATTGCACTCGTTCCGTGAGCTGTGACAGTGACGTGGTAGGGTTGATAAATGGGAGAGTGTTTTTCCATTAAATTCATTCATTATACAGGGTGCTCGGGAGTATTTCCCATAACTTCAAGGTGTTGTCCACTTATAGGAGCCGAACTGCATAACTAATATTTTTTTAATTAAAAAATAAGAACTTTTTATGTTTTCATACAAAGTAATTCAAATATTTCCGACTATCCATGGAAGACACGCTTTTATCTATCCTTGCATTTTAAAATACGCAAAACTCTGCTAATTCATTTGTATAATGATGCGTATAAAGGACACAATTTAAGATCTATTTAGAAAAGAAATATTTTTTTACTCCGAAAATATTCATTTTAGAACACGTCATGTTCTAAAGAAAAAGAATATAACCCTAGAATTATGGGAAATACTCCTGAGCAACCTGTATATGAAGATCTTAATGTTCAGGTATCTTCTCTGTCTATTCATTCACATGACACACGTCATTACAGAACACGGATAAAGTCGATGATGTTAGAAAAAAAAGAGGTAGATAGGTTATACGTGAACCGCAAGTGGCACGTTAAAACTATGCTAATTAGCAAACCTGAGCTCAGTCGCCGCTGTGTCATCGCGCCGTTGACAACCCCGCTGAAATAATTTTTGTGTGCCAGTTGTAAACATCGAATGTGCCTCTTTTTTTCTTCTAACATAATTGGATTGAAGAGCACATTGTTTTAGTCCTTTTATTCGTTTCCTATTGGAACCCTTTCCCGGTGTCACTATGGACGTAGATAAAATATATTATTATATTTTATTATGCACGCATGCAATTTTCCATTATTATAATCGGTTTAGTAGTTTTGGAGGTAGCTACAAACATTATTTATACATATAAACACATTATACTTCCCAAGACGAGCTCTGACTCAAAAAGCTACTAGGTACTACGATTAAATCCAATAGATCTTTTGCAAGGCGTAGGATACGACATTGTTAGTCCAACTAGGAGGGATCAAACCCAAACACTCTCCAAATTAAATCCAGTTTCATAACCAATGAGCTATTAAGTCCCTTGATTAAATGTCACTTTAATTTAACTTGTAATGCATTAGAGATTTCAGTAGTTCAGCGCGCTCATACATTAACGCGTAATTCAGTGAAATTTAAATGTTGATTACTCTGAACAGCAACACGCTTAATTTAGTTCTGTAGGGTAGATATAAGAAAACGCCAATCCGTGATAACAGAGTATATTGTTCTGTATGCACAGATACACAGTTACATAAAGTACAAGGTAACAAATAACTTTCCTACGTCCCTACTGAAGCATCGGAGACGACTGAAGCATCGGAGACGACTGAAATTTAAATGGTTACTGCAAATCAACTCTGGAGGCACACATTTTTGATGGACTTTCAAATTAATTTAATTTAAAAGTGACGCAAATTTCATTTAAATTGACATTCTTTTGTAAGAGGTAAATTAATTTTATATAATATACTGTCTCTTATTTCAAAAAAAATATGCATTAAAGAAAAACTTCGGTTCCGTTTTAAAAATGCACACATTTCATACATCCAAATACGGCCTAGTCGTTTAGAAATTAGGTGACGAAATAGATTAGTTAATTTTTTAAATATTAGTAATGACATCATTCCAATAATATAATTCTTTTAACTTTACCTAGGTAAAAATCTTTTATAAAATGGACCCCAAACCAAAGGTTTTATACTATTAGATATGTTATGTGCCTACAAAATCACCGCAAAACTTAATTCGAGTTTAGCTTCTCCACTGAGCGCAAACATACATAATTTTATGTTTACTTTGCATTATATATTTAAGTTTAGACCGAACAGTTATAAGTTAATAAGTTTAACACCTAACTCGACATTGTAGACCATACTTAGGTATTATTATTATTTTATTTTATTTTATTTATTTTTTTTTTTTTTTATTTTTTTTTTATTCTTTACAAGTTAGCCCTTGACTACGATCTCACCTGATGGTAAGTGATGATGCAGTCTAAGATGGAAACGGGTTAACTTGTTAGGAGGAGGATGAAAATCCACACCCCTTTCGATTTCTACACGGCATTGTACCGGAACGCTAAATCGCTTGGCGGTACGTCTTTGCCGGTAGGGTGGTAACTAGCTATGGCCGAAGCCTCCCACCAGCCAGACCTGGACAAATTAAGAAAATCACAATCTGCCCAGCCGGGGATCGAACCCAGGACCTCCGTTTTGTAAATCCACCGCGCATACCACTGCGCCACGGAGGCCGTCATATTATTGACTTGACAACGTCTTATAATTCGATGAACCGCTGCACCACAATAAACAATAGACTGCACACTCGAAAAAAGATGACGTCATACGTCTTTCACTCGCTCTAGGGTTGCCAACTTTTTTTTACCAAAAAATAAAGTATTTTCTGGTCTATGAAGATTATTAAACAGTATTTTACAAAAACTAACATTTTCTTTCGAAAAATGCAACCATTCCATCAGTATTTTCTTATGACGTGTCACGTTCAACTATCGTCTTTAACCCACTTTACAGATAACCGTTTTTTAGTTTAAATAACTTTCTTTTAGTGGTGATTGGTGATCAAAGGTGATTGCAAATATAAAAAAAACTAATGTAGAACAAAGGTTATGATTCACAACACTTGTCAGGACAATTTAATTAACAAATCAAACTGTAACCGAAATATGACCCTAGAATGGCAGAGAATGACCTTGAGTGAAGTCACGTACTTGTGAACGATGTGTGTAGGGTTAAAGGTACCTTTGACTGTATACAAACACTCCCCTTTTCCACTCAAGTACTCTCCCCGCCTTTTTTTTTTTTTTTTTTACGTGGGGAAATCCTCATGGATACCTTCTCGCCACGGGGAGGCAAGAAGGTTATGTCGGACTTCAACCGACTAAAACCCCACGGTGATCCGACTCGCCGCCTGATGACTGAGCCACGGGAACATTTCGTAAACTACCGCAACCCAGCCAGCGACACTCGTAAATTGAGCTCTCCTGTAGTTTTATTAAGATCGCTTAGGAAACACTGAAAGCGTTAACGACTCGAGGACTTATCTCCGGTGGGTGACAGATTCCCCGTATCTATCACCCGGAGGTCCTCGTCAAGGAAGTACTCTCCCCGCCTATCCCAAGTAACCCATAAAGAATTACACAACAAGAGATGTGGACGGCTCGAACGCCACGAGCACACTGAAGCCAACACGAGATCGAGCGACGCCATATCCGTCACAGACTACTCTATTTCCAACACTAAACTACGATAACATTTCGTTGTTTACTATGGGATACACTTTTGTTCGCATAAGTTTCGACGCGCTAGTGACATATCTAATACTAATAGTATCAAATCTTTGCCCCAAACTTTATAAAACGTGAAAATTTTGGTTTAATTTCTTTAAGCACCTGGCCACATCTTCGTCGAGGTTTTGATTAATCGCCCTTTGTCTTTTAAACGCTTTTTACAGTCTTCGGCTATTATCTTTCTTCAATCCAATCGAAAAAACCAATGAAAGGTAGCATGAATAACACCTGCCTGTGGTTAATAGATTTTGGATGATTTAGCAAAATCTCAAGAGCCATTATTATTGTCGAAAATAACAAATAGGTTCATATTTATTGGGTCATTAAGTATTTTAACGGGATATATTAAGGTTCATTTTGATCTCTCATTTATTTATTTTTGTTTTTTTTCGGTGAAACGATTTTAATGTGAAGAATCTTTTATTTTAGAAGATACAGGAAGTTATTGTGCTTACTTATAATCTCGGCAAAATCCGGAGTCCACAAGGATCCCTTAAAGTTTTGTCGTGTATGTCTCTGTATCTGTCCGTCCGTCCGTCCGCCCGTCTGTCCGCGGTTTAGCGCAGAGACTATGTGTGTGTATATTAAAAATGTGAACAAAGTTAATAATTAATTTACTTGAGTAAAAATTTGAATATAAAGGCCGCCATTTTGGATTTAGAGTGCTAAATCCAAAATCGTTACGCTAAAAATTTAAATTTAAATTTTTATTCAGAATCTGTTTTTGCCATGCATGCAATGCCTAGATATCGAATTTAAAATAAATCGGTAGGAATAAACATTTTCAAAATGGCAGCCATTTTTTAATTTTTAAATAAATCTGTTTTCGTCGTTCATGCAATGATTTTCAGAAATTGATATCTGGGTATCAATTTTGAACGAAATCGGTGCAGGAATAAGAAATTTTTACTGGCGGCCTTTTTTAAAATGTGTTATTTCAGAATCTGTTTTCGCCAATCATACAATGCCCAGATATCAATTTTGAACACAATCGCTGCAGGAATAAAAAAGTTCAAAATGGTGGGCATTTTTAAAATTTTACTTCTGAATCTGTTTTAATTATTTATGCAACGCCTAGATATCGATTTGATATGAAATCGGTTCAGTTAAAAGAAATTTCACAAAGGTGGCATTTTAAATTTTACTTTAAAATCCGTTTTTATCAATCATGAAATCAGATATCGACAGCTTTGAGCATGAAAAAAAAATAGCTGATTTTAAAAAAAACAAAACTTACAAACACAGACAAATCGTCAAACACCCTAATATAGGTACAAAAAATATTAAATAGCGATTTCTGCCAATTCACTGTAAACTGCATAAAAGAACATCGTTCCAATAAAAAGACTAGTCTTAACCCAGAACACCAGAGTCTAAACTACGACTACAAAGTCATTAAGCCCTAAAATACGACCCGAGTTTAAAAAAATAGTACAGACAATCTGTCGGAATTTCGACCATTTTGATAAAGTCACAGCCTAAAGGCAATTCTTTTTCATTTCGCTTATAAATAAAATTACTAAACTACCCTGTCAGTGTGACAGTTGTACCTGACGTCATTCATTGTGAAAAACTCAAAAAACTTAAAAAGAAATTTTGAAATGCATTTTTCACGAAATGTATGCACTTTACAGAAAATTTTTCGAACAAAAAATGTAGAGAAAGTTGCGGTGCACATTTTACCTCATTGGCTTAAAGCTGTACAAGAAGAAATGCAGGCGGTAGATGGCGCTGAAGTCTCCAAAAATGTGATTTTTTGTCTACTTTTTCGCCCCTAAAATTTCACTTTTTGACAAATGTTCAAATCCAAAGCAAAGTTGTTCCAAAAAATAATATGAACAACTTTTATTCAATATTTTTTACACGACTTACCACCAGCATTTCTTCTTTTACAGCTATGATCTAATAACGTAAAATGTGCATCGCAACTTTCTCTACATTTTCTACTCGGAAAAATTTTCTGTAAAATTCCTCTCGCACCTTTCGAGAAAAATGCATTTCAATTTTTTTTCAAGTGTTTTGAGTTTATCTAAATGAATGGCATCAGGTACAACTGGCACACTTACAGGGTAGTTTAGTAACATAATTTTTAAGCGAAATAAAAAAAAATTGCCTTTAGGCTGTGGCTTTATCAAAACAAGACAGATTGATTGGACTAAAGGGGCTCGAGCTTTTTTACGACACGAGTCTTTTTTTAAGGCGTACCAGAAGAGCTCTATAAATAGACTCCGAGTCTAACAAATAGAGCGAAAAGGGCTAGAGTCTTTTGGAACGAGAAAAAAAATCATCCTCACTTTGCATTTAGGAAAGAAACCCCAAAAATTTTTTTTTATTTATTTCCTTTTTACCACTTTAATGACGTAATTAATATAAATATCCCCATGCATTCATAAACAACGGAATTTGCATGCACTTCTCGTACAATGAGTACATTTTTTTAACTTGGTCGACTATAACTCTTTAAATGGCAATCGGTACTTAGCTGTTAGTTTTCTCCTAATTTCATTATATATCCTACTTTTGTGATTTTTTTAACACATCAATAAACAACCGTTTAGCTGGTAGAGGGCGGGGACTTGAGTCTTACAAAAATTAGCCCTTAAATCCTTTATATTTTACAAATGGATCCCTAAATCGGAAAATAGTGTTTCCATACTCATAATGTATTTTAAAGACATTTCTCACACTATGATATAAACAAGTGAAAAAAATATCACCTCGGTTTACAAGTAACTTCATAAAATATTTATCATGATTTCATTTTATGACTCTGTCGTCATTTTTAATAGTTATACTCCTGGTAAAATACAGCTTTCTAGTCTCTGCGCTAAACCGCGGACATTGCGAAACTATAAAGGTTTCTTGTGGACTGTGGTTTTCTGCAAATATCTGAAAAACTATTAAAGATTTTTTTAATTCAATAAAATATTCAAAAAGAAGAGCTAATTCTGTAAAAAAAAGCTCTAACTTTTGAATCTGTCACACCAATATTTTAGAAATCCCAGTGCGATGAACATACAGCCGAAAACAGGTAATCTCTCTTATGAACGGCGGGATGCCACAGAGTCTATAGCAGTACAAGCTACCGAACTTTAGATTTGTCACGTTAAAAATATGTAATAAAGAAACTTAACATTTAAAAACAGTACTACCTATATCATAATTTTATTTTAAGATTTTTCACTGGAGGACTTAATCCTTTTGGGGGGGGCTTGAGCCCCCTAGCCCCCCCCCCCTGTATCCGCTAGTGTTGCCGCGGGTATTGTAAAAAATGAATTTCACGCGACAAAGTCACGGACGTCCGCTATGTGAATAACGATATTATGAATAGTAGAATCAATAGGTACAATACGAGTATAATGTCGTTGAGTAGAACTAACAGCCATAATACATAATATGGCTTGTTTTCTTTAATTTTTAATTAATTAATATTTATCGTATTCACGCGCAGCTTAAGTGATTTATGTTCTGCAGATGGGATAATAAGAGCCTTGATAGCCCAGTGGATATGACCTCCATCTCCGATTCCGGAGGGCGTAGGTTCGATTCTCGTTCGGGGCATGCACTTCCAACTTTTCAGATGCATTTTAGAGAATTAAATATCATGTGTCTCATACGGTAAAGGAAAAACATCGTGAGAAAACCTGCGTAACCAAGTTACTTAATTCTTTGCGTGTGTGAAGACTGTCAATCTCAATTGGGCCAGCGTGGTGGACTATTGGCCTAACCCCTCAGACTCAGAGGAGACTCGTGCTCAGCAGTAATCCGAATAAGGATTGATAATGATAATGATTGTGATTATTATGTTCTTTTACACATCGACATCAAAATACGAGAGAGAGCCTCCGTGGAGTGGTATGTGCGGTGGTTTTACTAGATTGCGGTCCTGGGTTCGATCCCCAGCTGGATCGATTGAGTTTTTCTTCATTGGTCCAGGTCTGGCTGGTGGCAAAGACGTACCGCCACGCGATTTAGCGTTCCGGTATTATGTCGTGTAGAAACCGTGTGTGGATTTTCATCCTCCTCCTAACAAGTTAGCCCGCTTCCATCACTTACCATTAGATGAGATTGTAGTCAAGGGCTAACTTGTAAAGAATTTAAAAAAATACGAGTGGAACAATAGCTGCTGAATGTTCCCGCGTTTTGTGTAAATGCCCTTCCGTGATTTGTTCCGCCCGTGATTGTGGTTCCGAGTGCAATCGTGAAAAATGAAATACTTTCCACTCTGCCGCGCTCGCGAGTGCAATGATTGCCATCGAAAATAGTGCATTGTGGAGATTCAGTGTATTCGAATAACTGAAATAATGGACCGAGAGCCTGTATAGCCAGACTTCTCATTTTAAGGAGGCTGGAATTTTTATCAGGTTACCGTACGTATAGGTAAGTAAGATACGTCCATTCCTGACAATGTAAACGAACTGACTGTCGAGCTCGAGACGCCATGTCCACTCGACTTGACGACTTTCGGATGCCAGAAGAAGCCAGGACTCTGAACAGTCGCCATGGCGTCTGAATGAGGCAGAGCTCTTAGGTGCAAGAAGTCGAGCGACGCGCTCCAAACTGCAATTAAGTACTTAAATCGTTTGCGATTGTGTATCTCAAATATAATGGCCTACAACACGGTTGCCCAATTACAACAGTGTTAAGACTAGTCTGTAAACACTGGCTACCATAAGCATCACAGAAACTCAGCACTCACAAAAAAATAAAAAAAAAAAAAAAAAGAAAGTAATATATAATTAAGTAATATAAGTATTATCCACACTTAATTACGATAATACGGAAAATATAATGAATACATATTTAGTCCACAAATAAAATCAAGATTGTGAAACTACCAGTAGTACCAGTAAGTACCAGTATTTGAATATTAATAGTAAAGGTAAGAATAAAGAAGTATAGTTATAACTCACTCATACGTGCGACACACTGCCACATACACACACACGGACGCACACACACACAGACATACTCGCATTTACACGTAAGCATGTAGGTACACACACGCAAACGCACTAACACATGCGCAAAAAATTACTAACTAAACAGATAATTCAAAAAAAAAAAATTATAAGTATTGTATTTTTAAGATTATTTAAATAATTCTACTATTTTATGTTAACTACACCATTATTGTAATTGTACCTATGCATATGTACCTAGGGTAGTCACTGGCCCTTAAGACACGGGCTTACCTTAAGCTGTGGCTTAGTTTAAGCTGTGGTTTAAGGGTCAGGACGTCATTGTAATTTGTGTATTGAGTTTTTTCAAATGAACAATTCTTATTCTTATTCTATTCTTACTAATACTTATATAATACTAGCAGACGCCCGCGACTTCGTCCGCGTGGAATTCAGTTTTTCACAAATCCCGCGGGAACCATGGATTTTTTGGAGTTGAAAAGTAGCCTATGTGTTAATCCAGAGTAAAATGTATTTCCATTCCAAATTTCAGCCAAATCGCTTCAGTGGCCGCGGCCTAAAAGAGGAACACACATACTTACACACAAACTTTCGCCTTTATAATATTAGTAGGATAAGTAATATAAGTAGATCCAAAGATCTAATCGTGATTAGACCACCAAGGCGCCAGGCTGCAACCACGAAAAGGCATCCATTCCAAAGCATCACGTACAGTGCTTTGATGATCCATATTGTCTTGTTTACAATTAGATTACTGTGTTGCTGTTGAGTAGCTTGTATGCTGCGGTTACATACAATCGCACTAATGAACGCTGTTTACGTTTCCATCCAACCGTGCCTACTGATTAGAGGCACCAGGGTAACCTAAAGCGGACGCTTCATACGTTCATCTGAAATTATTTTGCAAATCCCGGGGAAACCATGGATTTTTTCGGGATAAAAAGTAGCATAGGTATCAATCCAGGGTATAACCTATATCTATTCCAAATTTTAGCCAAATCGATTTAGTAGTTGCGATGTGGAGGAGTAACAAACAATTGCATACAAAACGTTCGCCTATAAAGTATCAGTGTTTTAAGAAAAGAGTGGAAACCGAGTGTGAATTAAGATCATCATCTTATTAACGACTACAGAGCCAAGACTCTCATATCAACATCATATTAGCCAATGAACGTCCACTGCAGGACATAGGCCTTTTGTAGGCGACTTCCAAATATCAGGATCCTGAGCCGCCTGGTGCAGCAGTCTACCTGGTAGGGGTCAACACTGCGCTTTCTAGTGCGGGGTCGCCGCCACCTTTGGACCCCAACGTCCATAGGCTCTTCGAACTATGTGCCCCGCCTATTGCCACTTCAATTAGTTCAGTTCACTTCGCGACACGTTGAGCAATGTCGGTAACTTTGGTTTTTTGCGGATCTCCTCATTTCTGATTCGGTCACGCAGACGGCAGAGATACTTCTATGGCATAGCTCGTCGTCTGCTGTGTGGCTCTGAGCCTTTTTATGAGGATGATAGCGACCAAGTCTCGTATTAAAGATCATCACTGGCAACACGCACTGTTAGAAGGCTTTTGTCTTCAGGCACTGAGGAATTTTGTTTTGGAATTTCATGTAGGAGACATATGTTATTCCAGTGCGAGTTGGCGGGCTTAGGTTGATAATATTTTAACATGTTAATGATAATGACATATAATAATACACTGACGACTTTGCGAGGGAAAGTCACCCCACCAACTTCTTAACCTGTTGCTGAGAATTTCTTGGAAGAATCAAAACTAGAAATAGCCAATATACTCGTATCATCATCATCATCATCATCATTATCAACCCATATTCGGCTCACTGCAGAGCTCGAGTATCCTCTCAGAATGAGAGGGGTTAGGTCAATAGTCCTCCACGCTGGCCCAATGCGGATTGGCAGACTTCACATACACAGAGAATTAAGAAAATTCTCATGTATGCAGGTTTCCTCACGATATTTTTCCTTCACCGTTTGAGACACGTGACATTTAATATCTTAAAATGCACACAAGTGAAAAGTTGGAGGTGCAAGCTCCGGACCGGATTCGAACCCACACCCCTCCGGAATCGGAAGCAGGGGTCATATCCACTGGGCTATCACAGCTCTCCTAGCTAGCCAATAGGTATATAGAGTGTAAATAATATTTATTAGGCAGCAGAACGAGGCCTAATTCTACATTAATGATTCAACACATTGTTGACTTTTTAGCACATTTATCAAGTTCATATCATCGTTATTAAATTCATTTTAGGATTTCAGTTGAAACTGTGAAATATTTTTATAATTCCATGAATATAAAAATACCCATTTTAAACAGCTTGATAACCTTCTACACGACATAATGTTGGCTTCATAATATAAAGTGACAGCAATCGTACATCATAGACACGAAGCGTAGGGCGGCAGTAGGGCGGCAGTAGGGCGGCAGTAAAAACGACAATAAACCCGCGCCTCCAGAGTCGTTTTAACGATCGCAAATTAGCTCTGCTCGTACCATCATAAGTCATAAGAAAAAAGTTCTTCAAAGAAATGATATTACGTTTAACAGACCATTCACACAAGCGTAGGTGTTCAGTTTTTAGGGTTCCGCAGTTCACTAGGGCCCCTTTTAGTTTCGAAATGTCTGTCTGTCTCTCTGTCCGCGGTCAGGCTATCGATGGGTAGGTCTTTAAAAAATATTGTGGGTTTAGCAACACTATTTTTGGAAACACTACTACTGAAACGATTTGTCTAAAATTTGGAATGGGAATAGATTTTTTAAAGGAATTAACACGTAGGATACTTGTTCATTAAAAAATCTATGGATTCCCGAGATTTGCGATTTTAATAGTATAAATATTATAAACGCGAAAGTTTGAATGTATGTTTGTTTGGATGCTTGTCATTCTTTAACGCCGCTACTACTGAAGCGATCAGGCTGAAATTTAGAATGGAAATAGATATTACTTTGGATTAACACATAGGCCACTTTTTATCCCGAAAACATCCATGGATTTGCGAAAACCTGATGATTTTGATGGTATGAATGTTTGTTACTGTTTTACGCCTCGGTTACTGAACCGAATCACCTGAAATTTGAAGTAGAGACAGATTATAGTCTGGATTAACATTTAGGCTACTTATTATTTCGGAAAATCCATGGTTCCCGAGAGATTTGTGAAAAGCTTAATTCCACGCGGACAAAGTCGCGGGCGTCCGCTAATAATACCTATAAATTCAAGAAAAAATGCAAAACACTTTTAGCGCTCTGGAGAGCCTAGTGGCAGTTTGATACTGTTTGTCACGTAACGTAAACGCGAATTTCTAAGGAATTGAAACAGCGCCATCTAATGGCACTACTGCACAACTGTTTCAATTTCATATAAATTTGCGTTTACGTCAACGTGATAGAAACAGGATGAAAATATTGAAAAATCCCACTAGGCACACTGACTGACTATTTTTCTCCCTACCTAAATAAGTAACTTTCTAAGACAATAAACAAAGAACATTTCGCATCGTAAATTTAGGGAGGTTGCGTGTAAAGATAAAATAAAATCGACGTATGGATCGTACCATAAACTTTTATATGACATCTACCACTTCAAACGCAATGATATTATAATAAAAAGTTATATTTCTTACGTGGCAACTCACTTTTAAATATAATACATAATAAAATTATTTATCACTAGCGGATGCCCGCGACTTCGTCCGCGTGAATCTCGATGTAAACTTTCAACTACCCCTACCCTACCCTACCCCCTACCATACCCTACCCCTACCCTACCACTACCCTACCCCTACTCCGTTTTCTAATACAATAACAATAAAGCTCAAATTGACTACGTTTTATTTAGAAAAAATTTGTATGGGAAAAAGAAAAGGACTATTTTTATGGTTTTTCCGGCAATTATTCGATTTTTTTTTGCCGTAAAAACCATCCTAGAACTTCAACGAACATTTAAAAAAAAGAATTGACCAAATTGGTCCAGGCGTTGTTGAGTTATGCGCTTACCAACGCATTTTGCGATTCATTTTTATATTTATCATAACTGCGTGGTTTTAAGAAATTAAATATCACGTGTCTCAGACGGTGAAGGAAAACATCGTGAGGAAACCTGCATACCAAAGATTTTTCTTACTTCTTTGCGTGTGTGGGCCAGCGTGGTGGACTATTGGCCTAACCAAATGCAGTTGTCTAATTGCTCATTTAATAATTAAGTATAAATGATTGAAATTTTAGATTGTGTAGGTACTCTCCCCAAAGATTCAAATTACGAAAAATCACACAAAAAAAAACAAGCGAAGTACGAAAATAAATAAAAACTCAATGAAAAGAATCTCTTAATAGTCAAAAATGGACAACAAAAAGAACGAACTTACAAACACCAGTTAGTATTTGCATAAACAGGAAATTAAATTTCGAACAAAAATATCGAGCTGTAAGGGTAAGCACATATATCAACTCGGAAAGGTATCGTAACCGTATCGCCTCGTCGTCAACGCCACGCTTACGGCTCTCACAGCATATTGACGACTTAAAGCGGCACTATTTCAAAGATTGTATCTAGATTTTACGTTAGCCGTAAGCTCAAGTATATATAATAATAATAATAACAATAAAAGCCTTTATTCGCTGACCTTTTACATTTTGACTTATAATTAATACAATTTTTTAAATTCAACTAAAATATAATTTTAGCAACCACTTTGTAGGTCAGGTTGTCCTGCGACATAGGCCTCCCCCGCTTTTTTCCACTCATCTCTGTCTCGAGCTAACCTCCGCCACCCTTTTGGTAAATCATCCTCCCATCTTTTGATTTGACGTCCTTGACGTCTTTTTCCTTTTCTTGATTTGACCTATCTTCTTTTCCAATATTTCTATTTTATTTTTCAAAATTTTGTTATCTTTTATTAATGGTTCCAATTGTTCGTTCATTTTTTCGAATATAGAATTAGCTTGTTTTTCCATTTCTATTTTGATTTGGTCGAAAAGTATTTTAAATTGTCCATTTCCATTTAATTTTTTTTTTTGTGTATTGGTAACTTGTAACTAGTATCTAATTTACACACTCCAGTTGGATGATAAGTCGCTAGCGTGGACACTTTCTCTGTCTACGGTCGTTAGGCTCAAAAAGCTAGAACTCAGAGCCGTGACGCTAGTTTATTAAAAGGAAATATCGCTATTGTTCGTTTTCGTTTATTTACATTCGACACAAAGTTCCTTTTTATGATGTTTCAAACTTTTAATCACTGTTTATTTGCTTAGTCACTTTTTAATTTCGATTTAGGATGTGTAGAAAATTGGTGATTCTCGATTTAAAAAACACTTCAATCAATGGAATGTCGCTGTCACACAATGACTCACTGTAACAACGTAACTTCAAAGTATCGGATTACAAAGTTAAGATTTTTATGTTGTTTCAATGTTTATAATCGCTATTTATTTACTAGAAACGTTCTTTGTCACTTGATTTTTTCGTTCACTGTGGAAGTTTTCACAATTAAAGTAATTAACCACTGTTTTACCGTAAACTCGGTGACGGTAAGCCGTAAGCTTGTAACGAAATTACGTTATGATTCCGATTAGTATGCGTTGCATGATGCAATCTAAGATGGAAGCGGGGTAACTTTTTAGGAGGAGGATGAAAATCCACACCCCTTTCGGTTTCTACACGACATCGTACCGGAACGCTAAATCGCTTGGCGGTACGCCTTTGTCGGTAGGGTGGTAACTAGCCACGGCAATTAAAAAAAACCTCAATCGGCCCAGCCGAGGATCGAACGCAGGACGTCCGTCTTGTAAATCCACCGCGCATATCACTGCGCCACGAAGTCAAAAATCATTGATTGAGTTCAGAGAGGGCTACCTGCTTTCCGAACCGGTTGTAGAGTCTCTACAAATAGTCAAACTTGAGGGTTCAGCACCCCTAACCAAGTGGCACGTCGATTCGCTTTCTACGATCGCTAACGCTTCAAAAACTAGAAAGATGTATGGGAATGACATTTGCTATCGACAGGTCACGTAATCAAGATCTGTCATTCCCATACATTTTTATATCTACTATTGGGTTATTTAAGACTAAATATAAAGCTCTTTTATTATTGGATCAGCAAACAAATAACCCATAATACTAATTCCTTTTCTTCTACTACAATACTATGGTGGCGGCAGATCATTCACTTTACGGGTTGACTCGTATTTATTGTTTAATTTTTCCTGTTAATTTATCCATATATGTTAATTTTGTTATTTTTTTACTCTGTTCTTTTTTGTTTTTTGTTTCATTATTTTATTTTACTTTGTATAAATTGTATAAATATGTAGTCATGTATAAGTTTTAAGTTAAGACACGTCACGTAGACACGTCCGTGAACACACAAGGTTCCACCTGAAAACCAGCGCCACAGCTCGCTGTGGCATCGTGCTGAGGTGGATACCTTTTTTGTCCACCACCAGATGTATGTATTTTATGTTCTGTTTGTTTATTTTTATTTCATTACTTGTGTGTGGACAAATAAAGAGATTCTATTCTATTCTATTTTTCTAGTTTTCGAAGCGTTAGCGATCGTAGAAAGAGAATCGACGTGCCACTTGGCTAGGGGGGCTGTGTTTGCAATGTTTTTGTTATCAATTATTGATACTGTGACGATTCCTTTCCGAGTTTTATGTGTGCTATGACCCTAAGAGTACCTTCAGTGGCACGAGGCGAGTAATGTTTTATTTAGTTAACTCACTGTAGGCAATCTCTATTCTCTTTGACGGCCGTTGAAACTTATTTTCTCGGAAAATACAATTTAGTTGGCAAAGCAAATACTGTGAAAGACGTATAAACAATTATGGGCCTTTGTGTTGTGGGTGCTGGTGGATACAGCCCACCGCAAAAATCGAAGATAATATGTTGCCAATGTTATTGTATCGATATTCGATATAATATGAATGAATGTTATGGTTTTTAGAGCAAAGTTATCTAGTTCTAGTAAGAACTTATTATAAATTCTTATCACAATATTATATTTTCATAGAATAAAGAATAAACAAGCCATTTTGTATATTTTAACCTGTGATGAACGTTAAAGCACAGTTAAAGCACAGTAGATATAACAAGGTTAAAGTATCTTCGTTTTCACTTAATTTATTCCGCAACAAATATCGAAAAATACCTACACGAGAACTTATTCCTAAATAAATCACAAATATAAAGGTACTGTTTTTATTCTTTACAAGTTAGCCCTTGATTACAATCTCACCTTATGGTAAATGATGATGCAATCTAAGATGGAAGCGGAACTTGTTAGAAGGAGGATAAAAATCCACACCCCTTTCGGTTTCTACACGACATCGTACCGGAAAGCTAAATCGTTTGGCGATACGTCTTCGCCGGTAACTAGCCACGGCTAAAGCCTCCCACCAGCCAAAGTTCATTAATACATTTTAATGATTGGATTGATAAAAATTTAAATACATCCCTTTTACAGCGTCATTTTGTGTGATTTATTACAATTTCAAGTACCTACTGATCTTCATAAAACGTCTTCTGTATTCGGAGCAAAAGCGGAGATACTCGTAAATTCTCCCATTGATTCGTCTCAGTCTCAGTCATTAGTCGGAATGCGCAGCGCAAAACTGTTTCCATAATTCATAACAACTTTCCTCTTGATGATGGATACTCATGCTGCCGGCACTTACCATAACAACTCGAACACACTATTATTAAATAATAATCTTTTTAACATAAAATTGGAACCGACTACGAAGACATATTTCAGCTATTTTTATTTTAACACAAAATTACTAAACCGATTTTCATGAAAATGAAACGGGACTTATCTGGAAGTATACTCTTTTAAACAAAAAAGAATTTTTAAAATTGGTTAATAAATGACGAAGTTATGAGATAAAATAAAACATACGTGTCGAATTAAGAAACTCCCCCTTTTTTTGATGTCATTTGAAAAGTAACAGGATGACTGTAGTCAGTCCTGAATTAGGCCATATTGCTATGGACATCCCATCTAGGGCGACTTCAGAAACGACTGAGAAAAAAACAAGCACACAAAAGTTAAAGAAATTTCAAAATCTGTGCATTGATGTTGATTGGTACAAATATCTAACTATGGTACCTACGTATTAATATTTTTTAAATTTATTGTAGTTAACATAAGGATCATCATTCATCATAACCATTATCTGCCATTGGGCGTCCACTGCTGGACTAGACCTCTTGCATGGACTTCCAAACAAAACGGTCTCGAGCCGCTAGCATCCAGCGGACTTAAGGATAGGAGGATAAAGGGAAAAGATTGCTTGGGACATCAAGTTACTTTAATCTAGCACTGGATCTAGTTTAGTGGTGAGTGATTTTTAGTGTCAGTCAGCCTCTAATCACAGGCTTTGTCAACCGGCAAATAGCGGTAATAGTAAATTACCTAATTAATTAATTATGTGTCGAATTAAAATATGTTTACTTAATATTTTTTTTGATTCTCAACGAAGCAAAGTATCATAAAGTGAAGACATAACGTGATGTCTAGTTTGTGGCCATAAATCACATAATGCAAGAAAATTGGTCAATTCGTTTTTGACAAAAATTACTGACACTTACTGACAAAACTTACAAAAAGCCTCCTCTTTAAAAAAGGTTTTTGTTTGATCAGATATTTTTTACCTGAATGACTAAGAGATACATACTCGTAAGAATAGAGAAGACTTTTTGTCGAGTTAGCAGCCAGTGGTAGTGGTCATCTGAAATATTAATACTCCTATTACATCGCAAGGAGGTAAAGTTAAGAATTCTATGATTGTTTACCGTTGCTATCTCCGAATTGTGTATTTTCTGCCATTCTGAACAACTTTACAGATATTACCAAAAACTATGTGAAAATATTTTACTCATTTTTCATATTGGAATTTTATTTGTCAGACCAATTAATTATATTTGAACTTGTATCGCGCTCAAATTTAACACCAAAATTGTCTGTCGTTTTTTGAGGGGGACGAGGTAAACTCACACATCGAAATTATAAAACACCAATAAATATATCTCGTGTCCATATACTATACACAACTTTACATTTAAATCTTAATACACACACGTGTAATTTTAACACAGTGAAACATCGATTCTATAGACGCAGTTTGTACAAACAAGTTAGATCATGATCACATACTCTGACAGGGGTAACGTCTAGCGAGGCAGGTCTTTCGGTAATTGGTCTGTGATTAAATTGAAAGTAGCTAGGGCGTTGCGTTCATAGTTTGAAGAGCTGATAGACTTGGAGTACCAGGTTGCTAAATTATTAATCTCGTATCGGAAAGAGCGTCAGTGTACTTACATAGTGTATTTTACTACGTATTTGTATCTCCTACTAGATGAATCACATCAAAACCAGAGACCTGGTGGACGCTGGATGTAGGTGGCTTCAGACCATGGTGTTTGAAAGTCCATAAAGAAGGCCTATGTCAAGAATTGATGATGATGATGATGATGATGATGATGATGATGATGATGATGATGATGATGATGATGATGATGATGATGATGATGATGATGATGATGATGATGAAACAGATTTTAACTGGGAATCAAACGGATACGGGGATAAAATATAGCCTATAGCACTCGAGTACAGTATAGCTTCCCAACAGTGAAAGAATTTTTCTAATCGATTCAGTAGTTCTAGAGCCTATTCAAAACATACAAACAAACAATCAAATCTTTTCTCTTTATGATATTAGTATAGATAAAATTAGAAAACTCTGCAAAAATTAAAAAGGAATTAGAGAATATTCAACAAATCATATCCAACAGGGTGTTATTTGTTGTGTTGTACATAGTAGAGTCAACTTCTAACGAGGATGCTTCGGTTTTGGACTGAAACTTATATTATCAGCTGCCGGATCTAGATGCCATTGTCAATTGAATTGGTCGGATTTTCGCGAAATAAATCAGTCATTTATTCATAACAAAATAGCACCTGCTTCTGTTAAAAAACTGTAATTTAAAACTTTAACAAATGTTGCCGTCAGTCAGAGAGATAATAATAATAATAAAAGCCTTTTATTCAGACAGTATTACAGTTTAAAAATTATTATCTATCTTAATTATTCTATTACTGACATTTTTAACATAAATATTATATTTAATTTCACACACACTTAATTATTTATTTTGCATCAATATCCCTCTGTCTGTATGCCACTGTTGGCAAAGGCCTCCTCCAACTTTCTCCATTTTTCTCTATCCTGTGCAGTTCTTGTCCATGTACCACCTGCCACGGCTTTGATGTTATCGGCCCATCGTCTAGATGGTCTACCTTTTTTCCTTTTCTTGTGGCTTGTATACCAGTTGATTATGGATTTTGACCATTTTTCCTTCCCTCTGATTGTATGTACAGACCATTTCCATTTTAAAGTTTTTATTGTTTTTGTGACATCTTTTGTTTTTGTGTGTTTCTTTATGGTCACAGTTTTTATTTTGTCTGATAGTCTAGTCAGAGAGATACAACAGTTATATTTAGACCGCGAAGACAATGCAGCCCGCCTCGAATTGGAAGCTGCAATCATATTGTACCTATATTGAAATTCGCATCAAAACGGTGGAATATTTTAGTACGAGAGTAATTAAAACGCTTCAGCAAACTGCTCGAGTTGTTTGCTATAGATTCAATAAACACAGACCGTCCATCTATTATTATTAGTGGTTATGCAAACAACAGTTATTGTATTCATTGAAAATGCAACAAGCTTTTATTAGTTTGCAATATCTGTTTGTTTGTATTTGTTTTAATTTATCTCTCCCTCTTACTTTGCATTATTTTTTAGCCACTTCGATGTGATTCCTAAATATTAGAAATTTTACTTTACAAAAAAACAAATAGAATATTTATTTAATTACAAGTTAGCCCTTGACTACAATCTCACCTCATGGTTAGCGATGATGCAGTCTAATATGGAAGCGGGCTAACTTGTAAAAAATAAAAAAATAAAAAACGAAAAAAAATATAATAACCATTCTTGCAGTTGGATAACTTTTTATCCAACTGCAAGAAGGGTTATTATATTTTTTTTTGTTTTTTATTTTTTTATTTTACAAGCTTTTTACAAGGTATCCGTATTTTTCTATTTATCTACATTTTTTTTTAAATTTACTGATTACGAGTGTGGGCCCTTCAAACCTACTACCTCCCTTATTGCCACCCTGTACAATACGGTTCATAGTTGTCTTTCGTTTCTTATTTTAGGTAGGTACCATGGGGTGACAAAGGAATTAGAAAATTTTTGTATAGGCACTAATCTTTGTATAGACACATTTGTATTTGTGTAATAATTATAGGCTTTTTAAACCTTTAACTTTCATAAAATGAGGAAAAGCTATTAGTGACATCGTCAAAAATATTAGGTAGTAAGTATTGCAAGTATTTTTGAATAGTATCTGATATTTCGGGCACGTTTGTTGGGTCAACTTGTGATATGTAGTAATCAACCTATATTCAATTCATTTTAGAATGAGATGGGTTAGGCCAATATTTCACCTCGTTGGTCCAATGCGGATTAGCAGACTTCACACATGAAGAAAATTTTAAATATTCTCAGATATACAGATTTCCTCACGATGTTTTTTCCTTCACCATTTGAGACACGTTATATTCTTGAAATGCACATAACTGAAAAGTACATGCCCCGGACCGGTTTCAAACCTACGCCGTCCGAATCGAAGGCAGAGGTCATATCCACTGGACTATCACGGCTCTGTTTATGTAGTAAGTTTGTTGATATATAACAAACGTCGTTGGCTTGTCTGCTACGTATATCGTGTTCACACTACACAGTAATTTACCTACCTACCAGCACGGCACCTGCAACAACCACCTTCCCGACCGCATTGCCCGAGGCTGGGAACACAACGCATAGTTCCTATGTTACCGTCACAGTGCGCCTATGAGGTTGTTTACAAAGTGTGCAGTTTAATAAAAATGATTGATAGCTATGTAACTTTATTTCTAACTAGCGGACGCCCGCGACTTTGTTTGCGTGAAACTCCATACCCCTACCATACCCTAAACCTATCCTACCAATACCATAGGTACCCTAAACCTACCCTACCCCACCCCTACCCTACCCCTACCCTGTTTTCTATTTATTATTAATATGAACTTTATACAATAACAATAAAGCTCAAATTGACTACGTTTTAGTTAGAAAACATTTGTATGGGAAAAAGAAAAGGGCTATTTTTATAGTTTTCCCGGAATTATTCGAATTTTTCTCGCCGTAAAAAACCATCCTAGAACTTCAACGAACATTTTAAAAAATAATTGGCTAAATTGGTCCAGGCGTTGTTGAGATTCAATGAAATGTATACAGCATTTAGATATTTTCTAAAATACAATTTTGCTCAGATTACCCGTAACATGGACTAATGGCCTTCTAATAATATTGTGAATATTATTAGAAGTTAACTACCCTAGCCGCTACTTGCTGAATACCTGAAATATCAAAATACCTCTAATATTACCTACTGGATACAATTAATTTATTAATATACCTACTTCAAATTTAAATTAATTTGTTTAAATTTTATCTAATTAAATATATTTTTGGAGAATTACAAAAAAATATTCGTGTGTAAGTGTATTTGTTTGTTACTTATTTTGACTTTTATTCGATATTAATGAATGGTTTTTGTAAGATTCTTAATATCAAAGAGCTCGACCACGAGTCCATCAAAAAAAAAAAAAAAAAAACAAAGTCTATGAAACATTGACATTTAGTCTATGAAATCACTACGCATTCTTTTTGATTCACTTCCGCGTCACCTACACAAGTTCAACAACCTCTATCAGATTAATCCGCAAATTGTCCTTTTTTTCACTTGGAGCTCCATATCCGCTGATCGCCTAAACCTATCTTACAAACTTACAATATACAAACCGCAAAGGAAGAAGTGTATCTACCAACCCGCGAAGAAGCCGGCCGGCGCAAGAAAAAACGTGACACGAAGCATGTGATAATAATTAGTATTTAACTGAAGGTGAAACCCAGCGATCCGCCAAAACTGTAAGTTTTCCTACAACCTTTCTGGTCCATTCGAGTTCCCGGATCCCGTAATCTCAATCTAAATTCCTTCTTAATCACACAATTACACAAAGACAACACGCGCCATCTTGCATTCGACCGGTTCTTATTTTCACATCTTTCGTAATCCAATCGCATCCTACAGATTATAACGCAATACACGCATTTTAATACATTTTTCTAAAAATTACCGCTTACTTTTCTCATACATATATCTATTAACAAGAAGAATTAGTTACTTAACCTTAAAATATTACACTTGCATATCTATAAACAATTTAATTCATTTCTTACAACTCCTGAGCTTACAACATGTCGAAGCTAAATAAAAATATATTAAAACTAGAAGCACGCAAAGAAAGCCTGTTTAATATAATACAACAATTATACGATTTGAGCCGCTGCTTAGACGATGATCAAAACAGAAGTAGATTTTTAACTAGAGTCATTTCAATAGAAAGTACTAGGCAACAATTTATAAACACGGTAGATGAGCTAGTCACTGAGCAACTCAAGGAAGATGAGAACATCAGACCAAATTATGCTGCGCTTGAAGCATTTGATCAATTATATTGTGAAATTCAACAAGCTTTATCCAATGTAAAAAGCAAATCTCAAGGACTAGAGCAATATAACTTGTTGAATTCAAAATTGCCACCCATACAACTTCAGAAGTTCGATGGGAGTCCCAGTGCTTGGCCCGTCTTTTATGAAAATTTCCTAAGTTTAATTCACAACAATAATCAAATCTCAGATATGCAAAAGGTCCAGTATCTGACAGGATGCTTAACTGGGAAGGCTTTGCATATTTGTGCCAGTATAAGGCCAACTGGCGAAAATTACCACATAATCTTTAATTCTCTTGTAGAAAAGTATCAGGATACAAGGGTCTTGGCGTCTCAATATGTAGAATCCCTACTACATTACAAACAAAATACATTTTCTTTAGAATCATTTTTAGAACAGTTTTGTTCAGCAGAAGCTGCTCTTAGACGTTTAAATATAGATGATTTAGCAGATTTTATAATAACTCATATCGCTCTCTCAAAGTTAAATAAAGACACTGTAATCTTATTTGAACAAACTCACAAGGACATTAAAATTCCTAAATTTTCAGATTTAAATAAGTTTCTTAAAGAACAGGTTAAAATAATTACATTGCGCGCACAAACTACTCAGTCATATGCTAAGACTGAAAACTATAACAGAAAACCCAACACTACTTACAAGCCTAAGCCTCAAACGTTCACAAGTACAGTGTGTGGTAATACTTATTCTTCAAATTCTCAAATTAATCAACGCTCTTGTTTAGTATGTAAAAGTAAGGATTTTCATCCATTATATAAATGTGATTTCTTCATAAATCAAGATCCTAGAAACAGACTTGACATAGTAAATAAGACAGGATATTGTAAAAATTGTTTAGGATCTCATAAGACGTTCCAATGCCGCAGTCAAAATAGATGTATGAAGTGCTCCAATTTACATCACTCTCTGTTATGTGACTCATTTGCTAAACCTGGCACTTCACGTTCTTATACCGCTTCTCACTCACTGAACCATAGGGACACATCAACTAATAACACTTCAACTCACTTATCTGATAAACATTCAATAGCTCAACCATTAGCATCAAGTTTTCAAACTCAACATACTTCTGAAAATCAAAATCCACCTCAAAAGTCAAATGATTTAGCTCTCTCTGTCACAACATCAGCTTGTACTTACAGTAACATTAATCATACAACAGTATTGCTTCCCACAGCCGCTGTTAGTGTTTACAATAATAATGAACACCATTATATACGCCTATTTTTAGATACTGGGTCGATGACCAATTTCATAAGTAAAGACTGCTGTCAAAGGCTCAATTTGAAAATTAAATTTGCTCCCACTACCATAAAGGGTATTGGTCAAACCGAAAGTACTTCATTAGGTTTCGTTACATTTAAAATTCACTCTCGTTTTGATAACCGTTGTTCTTACACAATTAATGCTAGGGTCATTGACACAATAACTGACCACTTGCCTAATGCCCATATTAATGTCTCAGAATTAAATCACTTGCACTCTTTGCCGTTGGCAGATGATAACTATCATATTCCTGGCCCAATTGATTGTTTGATTGGAAATGAATTGTTTCCATTTTTAATTGGGAGTAATAAAATTATTTCACCGCATTCTTCTGTTGTTGCAATTCAATCAACGCTCGGCTATATCCTTATGGGGAAAGCTAATTGTGTCATGAACGATCATTACCAATCTAACAGTAAAGCATTTTTTTGCAACACAGAACCACTATTACTTGAAAAATTAACAGAACGCTTTTGGTCATTAGAAAATGTTCCTCAAAGAAACCATGTAAGCCCAGATGAGGAGACTTGTGAGCGCATATTTAAACATACATATTCACGCGATAAAACAGGTAGATATACTGTACACTTACCCTTCAAAGAAGATCCCGCGAAACTAGGTGACTCATTCATAAACGCTAAACGCTCTCTGACAAACTTGGAAAGAAAGTTAGACTCTACACCCGCTCTTCGCGCAGACTATAACGCAACTATTCAGTCATACATTGACAAAGGTTATCTCACAAAAGTAAAGGATCCATCACGCACCACTAATTGTTATTACATTCCGCATAGAGCTGTTTATCGCCCAGATAAAAAAAACTTCTAAAACTCGCATTGTACTCAATGCTTCAAGAAAAACAACATCAGGAAAATCACTCAATGACTTATTATATACAGGACCCAATTTACAAAATAGCATATTTGAATTATTGATAAATTTACGTTTATTCTCTGTCGCCTTGACAGCAGATATCGAAAAACATTATTTTCAACTAAATCTCACACCCGCACATCACGCTTATCAACGCATTCTTTTTAGATTTGATTCTACACAACCAATAGATACTTATAATTTTACAGTTGTGTCATTTGGAGTGTCAAGCTCACCGTACCTTGCTATGAGAGTTGTACGTCAGTTAGCTGAAGATAGTAAAGACAAATATCCACTTGCATCAATTGAAGCTAATAATAATATGTACATGGATGATTACATAAATTCAGTCAATAGCTTGGATAAAGCTTTTGAAACTTATCAAGAAATGGTTAAAATGTTCAACTCCGGTGGTTTTAATCTAGTAAAGTGGATCTCTAATAACACTGAACTCTTAGCTAAAATTCCTTCTGCTCATAAAAATGAAAATTTTATCAATTTCGACTCAGACTCTCAAGATGTTACAAAGATTATAGGTATGCAATGGCATCCTAAGTCAGATACATTCAACTTTAAAATTAGTTTAAATAATGACACTTACTCAAACACACAGTACACTAAACGCTTAATTCTTTCTATAACCGCGCGTTTATTTGACCCCTTAGGTTTTATAGGCCCTGTTATAACTTTCATGAAACTTCTTATACAAGAGTGTTGGAAGTTAAATCTTGACTGGGATACTCCAGTACCCATCTCAATCTCCCACCAATTTACTCAATTCTGTAATGAACTCTCATATTTAGAAAAAATTCAAATTCCACGTCATGTAGGTATATATTCTGATGTACACATCACACTATTAGGATTTTCTGACGCTAGTGAGAAATGCTACGGAGCCGCGGTATACCTACGTGTAAGCTCTAATGAACAATCTCAGGGATGTGTTCATTTACTCACTTCCAAATCAAGAGTAGCACCGCTTAAGAAAATATCTCTCGCCCGTTTAGAACTTTGCGCCGCTTTACTCTTAGCTAATTTAATTAACTCTGTACGAGAGGTTCTAACTAAACGCTGTAAATTAAATGAAATATATGCATTTACAGATTCAACAGTAACGCTTACATGGATACATTCACCCGCTTATAAATTTCATACATTCGTTGCTAATAGAATAACAGAAATAAATTCTAAATTACATTCTAAACATTGGTTTCATATAGATGGTCGCGAAAACCCCGCCGATATAATTTCTCGCCCTATAACACCAAAAGAGTTGTTGAAACGCAACCTTTGGTTTAAAGGTCCACAATGGATTACTTACCCTAATTCTCAATGGCCTGTAAAAACGTTCATTGTTGGAAGTAATAATGAAAACCTTGAGGAATCAAAAACAACAGTTTTAAAAGTTGAAGTTTCTCTTCCCAACTCTCAACATCCTATTGAAAATTTAGCCGAACGCTCTTCAAGCTGGTCTAAATTACTCCGCATTACAGTATATATTCTAAGATTTTCAAAACGTCTTAGCTCTCGAGGACTCGTCTCAGTTTCAGATTTGGAATTTGCTGAAGTTTATATTATACGTTACATTCAAAATAAACATTTTTCAAGTGACATTTGCGCTCTTAATACTAACAAAATTTGCTCTAAAGCTATACTAAATCTCAACCCCTTTATGGATAAGGACCTCATTCGAGTTGGTGGTCGTTTGTCCAACTCACAATTAGAGTTTGGTCAAAAACATCCTTTTATTTTACCTGCAAAGGAACGAATTACTCATCTCATTGTTGATTTTTATCATATAACTAACTTGCACACAGGACCTGCTCTTTTACTTGCACTAATTAGACAGAAATACTGGATAATTGGCGCTAGAAATTTGATTCGTAATCGTGTACACAAATGCAACATTTGCCATCGCATTAATCCTAAATTTACCTACCCTAAAATGGGAGAGTTGCCCGCATTTAGAGTAGCACAAGTCAAAGCTTTCGTTTTTTGCTCTGTAGATTACATGGGACCTTATTTCGTTACTCATATACGCCGTAGAGGCATAAAAAGCCAAAAAGCATATGTTTGTGTATTCACTTGCCTAACTACTAAGGCAATACATATAGAATTGGTCTCTGATTTAAGTTCAGATTTATTTTTAGCAGCCTTTTTAAGATTAATATCACGAAAGGGACCTGTTAGCTTAATTTACAGTGATGGAGCTACAAATTTTTTAGGTTCAAAGCGCAAGTTAAATGAAATTTATTCTCTTATACAGTCCAAAGCTCATCAAAATTATATTGAAAACAAACTAGCAGAGCATCGAATTCAATTTAAGCATAGCCCACCATATGGTCCACACTTTAATGGACTAAGTGAAATTAACGTCCGCTGTATAAAAACTCATTTGTATAAAGTTATAGGTACACAAATTCTAACTTATGAAGAATTAAATACAGTTTTAGTTCAAATTGAAAATCTGTTAAATAGTAGACCATTGTGCGTCTTGAGTGCTGATCCTTCAGACCTATCTGCTTTAACTCCAAATCATTTTCTCAACATCACTCCTATGAAGTATTTACCATCAGAAGACTTGACTGACATACCTGACACTCGGTTATCACGCTATCAATTATTAAAAAAGATCACTCATTCCTTTTGGAAACGGTGGAGTCAAGAGTACTTAACTTCTTTACAACAGAGACAGAAATGGAATACACCTTCTAATCCTATTACTACTGGAACTGTTGTATTGATCAAAGATTCTAATACTCATCCTTTATGTTGGCCTTTAGGAATAGTAGAACAATTGTATCCAGGGAAGGATAATATAGTCAGAGCAGTCAAAGTTAGAACGCACTCCGGAAGCTATATCCGTCCTGTTGTACGGATTAGTCCCTTACCTTTGCAATAATATTTAATTTCATTCAAATTGTTTTAATTAAAGATAATTCATTTATTTAGTACATTATAGTTATAAATATATTTTCACATATACTTCAAGCTCAACGCTCAAACCTTATAATTCAGTTATTAATTTATGTAGAGGGTACCTCTACGCCCGGGGGAGTTGTAAGATTCTTAATATCAAAGAGCTCGACCACGAGTCCATCAAAAAAAAAAAAAAAAAAACAAAGTCTATGAAACATTGACATTTAGTCTATGAAATCACTACGCATTCTTTTTGATTCACTTCCGCGTCACCTACACAAGTTCAACAACCTCTATCAGATTAATCCGCAAATTGTCCTTTTTTTCACTTGGAGCTCCATATCCGCTGATCGCCTAAACCTATCTTACAAACTTACAATATACAAACCGCAAAGGAAGAAGTGTATCTACCAACCCGCGAAGAAGCCGGCCGGCGCAAGAAAAAACGTGACACGAAGCATGTGATAATAATTAGTATTTAACTGAAGGTGAAACCCAGCGATCCGCAAAAACTGTAAGTTTTCCTACAGTTTTAATTACTTTCAATTATTAACTTTCGTATAACTCCCGTGGCGTCAATATTTATCATGGTTCAATTCCCCACTATTGGATAAATTTTCGAGTATTACAAAAAAATATTCGTGTGTAAGTGTGTATGTTTGTTACTTATTTTGACTTTTAATCGATATTAATGAATGGTTTTAATTACTTTCAATTATTTCTAAATTAACTTTCGTATAATTCCCGTGGCGTCATTATTTATCATAGTCCGATTCTCCACTATTGGTTAAAAAAGCGGCTTCTAACTAAACGTAAATCCGTGGTTATAACAATGCAACGTCTAGATATTCATAAGTCCGTGGCTAAAACAATGCAACTGACTGCCATCCCTACGTTCGGTAGTTCATAATCCGTGCTAGGCCTCCCTGTAATACTTCGTTGAATATTTAAGAGGCGTATAATATTTAAATATGCTAAGCTGCTTTACTAAATTATACTTAAGTCTTTTACAAGTTCATTTGTATCACGGCTACAAAGATTGTTTATGGGGCCGTGAGGTTCTTTGTGCTACAAATATTGAAATTGGGCGCACATACTGAAATAGAAGCTCCTGGCTTAGTTCTGGACTTAGGTATTACTAAGTTTCTCGAGAAATTGGAGAAAAAATTAAACAAGTATTTCTTTAACTTCCAAAATTGCAGTTTTTATACTTAAAACAGAATTTAGGACTTCATTATAATAACGTTTTACTGTTTGTTACTCTTTAACGCCGCTACTACTGAAGCGATTTGGCTGAAACTTGGAATGGAAATAGATTTTACTCTGGATACACATAAGCTTTTTTTTATCCCGAAAAAATCCATGGTTTCCCGAGATTTGCGGAAACTGATGATTTTGATGATATGAATGTTTGTTACTCTTTCACGCCTTGACTAATGAACCGAATTAGCTAAAATTTGGTATTGAGATATATTATAGCATGGATTAACACATAGGCTACTTTTTATCCCAGAAAAATCCATGGTTCCCGAGGGATTTGTGAAAAACTAAATTCGACGGACGAAGTCGCGGGCGTCTGCTAGTTTACATATAAATTTACTTTACGACTTTATTTACAATTTTTGTGTACATACTCATGCTAACTAACAGCTTTCTAATAGTAATAGTATCTCGCTAAACCGTGGACAGAAGGCCGGATAGACGGACAGACAGACATAAGGGTTCCTTGTTGTCTATGGAACCCTAAAAAGTAAAATCGTCATCATTCATCATTATCACTTTCACTGACCCAATGCGGATTGGCAGACTTCACACACGCAGAAAATTAAGAAAGTTCTTTGGTATGCAGGTTTCCTCACGATGTTTGAGACACGTGATATTTAATTTCTTAAAATGCACACAACTGAAAAGTGTGAGGTGCCGGACCGGATTCGAACCCACACCCTCCGGAATGGGAGGCAGAGGTCATATCCATTGGACTATCACGGCTAAAGTAAAATACTTAGTATAAACTATAAGGCATCGTTGCATCAAGTATTATACATTTAAAAGCATACATGCACTGAATCACAAAGCATGCCGACCCACTATTAGAACATAATGCACAAAGCTCATTGCTGCTGAGGCTCTTTTGTGTCTGGCATTTGAAAACCATTATTCATAATACAAAGAGGGTCTTAGAATTATGCTTCAGTCGTGGGCTTAAACGTTTTGAACGCGACGATGGAACTACGAGATTGTGAGTCTTATAGTAGTTATACGTAAATCTATATTTAACTCTACTTACTGTATTTTACTTAGACTGTGTACTTTCATTAAAGTTATTGATACACATTAAAAAAAATAACTTTTGAAAAATCCGTATCTGTACTGAATTTAAATTTGATAAGATAAGACAAACTACTGTATTTTACTTAGACTGTGTACTTTCATTAAAATTATTGTTACACATTAAAAAATGAACTTTGAAAAACCCACATCTGTCATGAATTTAGCTTGATCGAGTTTTATGTTAGAAAATCTTTACATATTCATGACTTTTGGCGCCCTTTCACCCGCATGGTTCCTGATCCCATAGGAATACGGGGATAATATATATTCTATATAGCCTATAACCTATAGCCTTCCTCTATAAATGGGCGGTCTAACAGTGAAAGTCTAATTGGACCAATAGTTCCTGAGATTATCGCGTTCAAATAAACAAACTCTTTAGCTTTATAATATTTAGTATAGATTTTTTTCTAAGTACGAAGATTTTTAAAGCAGTTTGAAGATGTAGATGCTTTTCTATTGTTATGGAAGTAATTTCTGACATAAAAGACGTCATTCTAGTTAAATTGGTTTTTGACGGCCTCCGTGGCGCAGTGTTATGCGCGGTGGACTTACAAGACGGAGGTCCTGGGTTCGATCCCCGGCTGGGCAGATTGAGATTTTCTTAATTTGTACAGGTCTGGCAGGCTTCGGCCGTGGCTAGTTACCACCCTACCGGCAAAGACGTACCGCCAAGCGATTTAGCGTTCCGGTACGATGCCGTGTAGAAACCGAAAGGGGTGTGGATTTTCATCCTCCTCCTAAAAAGTTAGCCCGCTTCCATCTTAGACTGCATCATCACTTACTATCAGGTAAGATTGTAGTCAAGGGCTAACTTGTAAAGAATAATAATAAAAAAAATTAAATTCTCGACAGTTTATTAAAATTTTGATAAACAGTGGAGGGCTTTCAAATTTTTTAATTTTAAGTTGCACTGGAGGTAGACGTACGAGTATAAAGTATAGAAAGAAGATCAGTATTGCTATTAAAAAAAATATGGAAATTGATTTTTCGATTGATACGTGAGATACGTATATTTAGTATTGTAAGAGTTAACGATTGTAGCTTTGTATATAGAATCGATATGTAACATGGCTATAACAGCAGAAATATTGCTAATTGTGCTGAAAAGTGGAAACAATTCACAATTATCATATTATTAGATTTTTACTGTAAGCTCCATTTATCGCGTCAGGAGCAGGCTTCAATAAAGCCTCAAATATTGTTATCATTATTATGTACAGTCGGTACTATAAAAAGTTATGGCCTATAACGCAAAGAAAGTAGGCTTATCAGATTTATTTTATGGCATCAGCCATCATCGCCTGTCCTTTGTGCGGGTACTTGTAACGATGTTTTTAAGTATAACTTACATTCTTTAAAATGTTGTTAATATTTTTTATATCCACTATAGAAAACTAATCATCAGCTCACTACTATGTTTAAGTTAGGGATGGGAATTATCTGTTAGTTCTGGATAGTTTCATTCACGGATTTTGAAGAAATTGTATAAGTAAAATACAACTAGTTACATAATTATTGCGCTTTATTATAGGTTATCATTTGCAGAGATGTGATTTATTTGAAATACTTCTATTTAAAATGCAAATACAAAATGCAAAATAGCTATTTTGTATTTTGCATTTAAATGCTTTTTAGTAAAAAAACATTTTGTATTTTATTTGAAATACCTTTAGAGATGTATTTTGTATTTTTAATATTCATTTCAAAATGCAAAATAGTTTGTGATTAAGTTTAGCCAACATTAACAGTCAAACAAAACGAAATGAACGAATGACGCTTGTATTGCCGAATTTGACCAATAGAGGCGCCTGCTAGCCATGTGCGTTCTTTTTAGGGTTCCGTAGTCCACAAGGAACGTCGCCTTTAGTCTTGACGAGTGACAATGTCACACGAAAACGACAAACATTATGACGAACGTTTTTGTTCGGCTCGGCATTGTGTCTCTATTTCTCATGATAAATACAAATTATCTATGATTTGGTCAAAAGGTATTTTATTTTGAAAAAGTATTTTGAAAATACCTATTTTGCATTTAGCATTTAAAATACCAAACGCAAACCTATTTGGTATTTTGCATTTGAAATAGTAAATCTCAAAAGTATTTTGCATTTTGTATTTAAATGCTTTTTTAAAACCATTTTGTACATCTCTGATCATTTGGTACTCCAGTTCAGTTGAATACCTAAAACTGACATCATAAAAATAAAGAACATCCACACTCTGCTTCTGTATACCTACTGTCATTTGATAGAAAGAAAAATCTGAAAGAAAAACATCAACAACAGAGAACTAAGACAAAATGACTATTTAAATCATCACAACTTCATCTATAACTTAACCTTAACATTTTAAAAACCAGTAGATATTATTAGCACATAACAAATAAAATCCTAAAGCTAAGTGCTTTTGCTAAATTAACTAAACAAAAAAAATAACTCCGCCGCGACAGCTATTCGCTGCCGTGACCAGGATTCGAACCTGGGTTACTACGGCCACAACGTAGGGTCCTAACCACTAGACGATCACGGCTGTCGGAGCTGATGCTTGTACCGGCGAAATAACTCTACAGTAAAGGTTTTGTGCTCATTGAAGCGTGAAAAGTAAAAATAAAAGTATGAAGCGCAATAGAAAAACACTTTTACTATTTTGCAACATGAATTATAGTAGACGTCCACCTCAGACCAATTATTGTATGGACCTGCCTCGTTAGACGTTACTTTTCTGTCAAAGTATATGATCAACGATGCATGCAATTACAAAAAATGTCTCTATAGAATCGATGTTTTATAGTTGTAATTGCATTCGTCGGTTATAGACCTCCGTAAAAATACCTTTTTTGTAGTGTAAGATATATGCCAAATCTAAGCTCGTTTTTCTCAGAAAATGACAGACAATTTTGTTCGTGAATTTGGGTGCGATACTAGTCCTTTTTTAATTGGTCTGAGACGTCCACAGATCCGCATTGTACGTATCGCATATAAACAGATTGTAATTATTCTATGTATAGAAAGTCATACAACTGCGTCCACTGATCCACATCGTAGGGATAGCATGAATCTACCGTAAAAGTAAAAATCCGTTGCGTCCGATACGTACGATGCAGATCTGTGGACGCCTGCCTTAATTTTATCGATCTCTTTCTCAGTGTTTAATGCTGTGTAATCGTATGTTCGATTTCCGACTGTGTCAATTCAATAATTTACCTATACCTAGTGGATATCACGCATCTAGGGAACTCTGATTCCTGGAATAACTTGTATCCGCTGTAGATATTTATTAAATACTAGCGGACGCCCGCGACTTCGTCCGCGTGAAAGTCATTGTAAACTTTCAACTACCCCTACCCTAACCTACCTCTACCCTACCCCTACCCTACCCTATCCCAACCCTACTACTACCCTACCCCTACCCTACCCTACCCTACCCCTACCCTACTCATTAAGGCTGCACTTCTTTATTTATTCCTCCCACCGCGAGTCGCGTCGAGCGCGGCAACCGTTACACAAAAATAATCCTTACAGCATGAATTAGTATTCACGCGCGATGGCTTAGCGTATTTTATGTATAACTTTGGTGTTTCTTTACCGATTTTTATGATAACTTTCTTATTAGGGATGACTGATGAGTGTTATAAACATAAGAGTAGACAAATATAATTAGAAAGCTCCGAACTGCTAAGCTATCGGAAGTTACACGTGTTATTGTGAGTCAACCATAAAAGATAGACATATATATGCTGTTGTGTTTTTATAGATAATTTTAAGGAAAACATTTCCGTCATACATGATTTCTATGTAGGTTTAACCATTAAGGCTGTACACACGACGGAATCTTAAAAAATTTTGTAACTTCTCCCGTTTTCTCAAAATTTCTCTTCACTGCTCTGCTCCTATTGATGGTAGCGTAATGAAAAGTATACTATAACCTGCCCAGGAGTATGTTGAATAATTGTACCAAGTTTCGTTAAAATCCGTCCAGTAGTTTTTGTTTCTATAAAGAACATACATACAGACAGACAGACAGACAGACAGACAGACAGACAGACAGACAGACAGACAAAAATTTTACTGATTGCATTTTTGGCATCAGTATCGATCACTAATCACCCCCTGATAGTTATTTTGGAAATATATTTAATGTACAGAATTGACCTCTCTACAGATTTATTATAAGTATACATTTTTATACTTCCTTGATTTAATATCCAGCTAAACTGTCTGATGAGTCCAGCTACTTGTCTTTAAAGTCTGGCAATCTTACGTATAACGAATTACCAGCGAAAAAGGAAAAACGAAAACTCCAATGAACATCTCGGTTCGCTTCCAAATACCGAGATAATCCAAAACAATATGAAGCAATCGGTAAAAGAACAGGAGAACAAGGAAAACAAACCACTGTGTACAAATGTAAATTCTAATAAAGCATATAATGCTCAACATGAGAAATCACTCCGCTTTTCAGTGTTGTCATCAGAAAAAATGTACCACGTTATTGTTATCTTTATACTATACGACAATGACGACAGAAAACATTATGAAAGGTAGGATAACGATTTTTCAATAAAAAAAATGAAAAGTTGTCCATTTACCATTCAGAGTTTATTCAAAACAGCACGAGTATTGACTATAAAGTCAATTTAACATTGAACGCTCCATTCATCATTTAAAAAGTTAAACTGACTTAACTTTGGATTGATGATTTTCTGTTACAAACTTTGAAGTGATGTGAGATCCAAAGAATATCGAATTAGAGAGAGATATGTCTCATGCATAGCTTTCAAAACCTTATTTTTATTGACCTTTTATATCTTTTACTAGGGTTACGTATTACCAACCCGAATATTTGTCCAACTGTCCATGTACTTCATTTTACTTCTCCAAGGAAATACTGCTAAGTGGTTAAACAGTATTTTCATACCATTAATTAAAATCATGATACGCTTGCATAGAAGCGTCATAATTCTACTAGCATCATTTCAAATGTCGTCATAGGACAAATCGTGTCGTTAACGTGAAGTGTAAAGTTACATTGGGAAACAAGGGTACGCAGGGATAATCCCCGCACGCTAAACGTGTAATGAAAAATTCAATCAACATCCCATGTTTTAATATGCCTTTCGCATTTCATATTTTAATATGAAATGGGAGGTATGACAGCGTTGGATTTTCTCCAAGGAATATATTATTAAGGGCTCCTGTTATACGTCATCAACCAACGGGCATCCACTGTAATTGGTCGCAGGCTTAAATGTCAACCTGAAATTTCTCTAAAGCAAATTACTTGCTGTTAATTAAATTACAGTTGAAGTTAACACTAATAGTAGAATTGGGGTTGATCGTTGAACATTAACTTCAAATTAATTAATAGTTGTACAATATTGAGCCTATTCATTGATGAACCTGTTCATCCATCACAGCGTGAACCAAACAGCGGGTCTCGGCTGAAACGATGTCGGTACGACATTCTCAACGCGTCCGAGCCGATGGACGTTGGAGTCCTGAGGTGCTGGTATGGTGACCTCGCACCGGAAAGTGTTGGTCGACCCATAACCAGAGTCGTTGAATGCTGGCGGCTCGAGACCGTTTTGTTTTGACGTTCATGCAAGAGGCCTATGTCCAGTAGTGGTCGACCATCGGCTCCGATCGGTCGTAGCGTGATGTTATATGCCTTTCTCGATAAATTGACTATCTAACACAAAAAAAATCTTCTATTCCATCAGGTCCTGAGATTATCGCGTAACAAAGAAGTAAAACCTTCAACTTTGTATCATAGAGAAAAAGATTTCCACCTCTACGTCGTCTACGTATCGCTCTGTTATTGGGTTGGAGGTTAGTCTATAGGTTTTATAGTAACTTGGTGTCTCGATTCTCTCATCCGTGTAGACATGGCTAGGTTAATCTCTCAAAAATACTTCAGAAACATCAAACTGTAGAAGCTGGGTTAAAGCTAACTCGACTGTGAGAAACAATTCAAAACAAGTCGTATCTGGCGGGCATGTTTCAACATCGCCTAATTAACTCGGTTTAATTACTGAATATCTTCACTGAGACCGCTCTGACATGCGAGCAAAGCGGGGTAAAGTTCACGATATACAGGGTGCTCGGGAGTATTTCCCTTACCTTCAAGGTGTTGTGAGTCCACTTAGAGGAGTCGAACTGCATAATTAATATATTGTTAACTACAAAATAAAAACTATACATATAGAAAGAAAGAAAAGAAAGAAATATCTTTATTTTTAGATAGTGCCACATATTACAATATTAAATTCTAAATGTACATATAGTAGCTAGACCAATAAAAGATGAACGACCTGCAAAATGCAGCACTGATTTTCAGTTAGGACCCAGTTCAGGTGCCGTCATGTACACAGTTCAACATCCTATGTTAACCAACGACCTTTTATTGATGTAAACTATTATCAATTATGAACAAAATTAAAACTAAATCGGTAGGTACATTGATTTAAAAAAAAAACACAGAAAAATAAAACTTCGATGAATAATAAAATTAATAATAACAATAAAAATCACCTGCAACATAGTTACGTAAGTAGGTATCCTTTTCTTTATTGAAAACTCTTCCTAATGGAGATAACTAAATACTTGTTATTTAATATTAAAAACATTAATAGTTATTATACAACATAAGAATTCGTTATTGAAAATTAAATATATAAATAATAAACACAAATATTTTCATTATTTTAAGTAATTTACATGTCTAAATATATTATAAGTTATTGTAGTACGCTATATAGGTTTGCGTAATTCAAAAAATTTCGACTATCCATGTAACACACGCCTACTATCCTTGCATTTTAAAATACGTAAAACTTGGCTACGTCATAATTATAAGGATTCGTATAAGGGACACATTTCAAGATCTATTTACAAAAGAAATATTATTTACCCCGAAAATATTAATTTTAGCACGCATGTTCCTTGAACATTTTAATTTAATTTTCGGTAAAGAGTATAACCCCCGAGTTATGGGAAATACTCCCCAGCACCCTGTATATCTAGTGAGCATGTTGTACAAGCTACAATTACGGTTACCAAATTTAATTATAATCTAATAAGACATGCGTAATACCTACGCTGAAGCTGAGTAGCTAATGTAGAATTTACAGGCATTAAGCCCGTCGGTAGTATTACAAACCTGGGCCTGGCCATATGGCACATCGATTCTCTTTCTACAAACGCTAACGCTTCGAAAATTAAAAAATATATGGAAATGACATTCACTATCGACAGGTCACGTGATCAACTTGTTGATTGGATGTGTGATTCCCTTACACTTTGTTACTTTACAAAGCATTAGCGTTTGTAGAAAGAGAATGGACGTGCCACACGACAAAGGCCCTGCATAGTTAATTATAATAATATAATAATTTAAATATTGTTAAATAAGTGGTGCAAAACTTTGCACTTATTGTCCAGTTGAATCGATATGACAACGTCGAAATGTGTTAACTTGATGCAAGGTTTGGGTGTTAGGTTTATTTTCGTTACGGAATTTCTTGATTCGGTCGCCGCGCTCAAAGCCCGCGATAAAAACTATGCAAATATCTTAAAACCCCTAATTCAAAGTCTGAATTAGAACTTAAATCATAAATGCCATCTAATCCGTAGTCCCTAAGCATACCACTGGACTGAAGCAGTTTAGCACTTACATGAGTACAACAGTAATTTGTTTTTTATTTACCCGTAAAAAGTTAATGCCTTTCCAAGTCATAAAGATGTTTTACATACCCACACACGCTGTAGAATTAGATTGAGCGTTAGAATGTTTTACGAGCTAACTCTCTGTTTTAAAGCGACTATAACAATGAGAGGCAACTCAGCGAAAAATAGCAATTTCAAGTTTTAAAACAGACGTAGGGTATGGAACGAGTAGGTGATGTATGATTTTTTTTTTTTTATTCTTTACAAGTTAGCCCTTGACTACAATCTCACCTGATGGTAAGTGATGATGCAGTCTAAGATGGAAGCGGGCCAACTTGTTAGGAGGAGGATGAAAATCCACAACCCTTTCGGTTTCTACACGGCATCGTACCGGAACGCTAAATCGCTTGGCGGTACGTCTTTGCCGGTAGGGTGGTAACTAGCCACGGCCGAAGCCTCCCACCAGCCAGACCTGGACAAATTAAGAAAATCTCAATCTGCCCAGCCGGGGATCGAACCCAGGACCTCCGTCTTGTAAATCCACCGCGCATACCACTGCGCCACGGAGGCCGTCAAAATCGATTCTTTGTTACATTTTTATATAGATTAGCTAATTGCTTAACATCTTGCTATTGAATTATCAAACAGTTCCAATGGAGGTGGAAAGAAATAGCGATATTTCCGGTATTTCCGGTAATGGCGTCATTTGTTGACTTTTGTCTATTTCTCCTCAAGAGATATGACTTTGCTCGCATGTTAGTGCTACAGGGAAGCACTACAGTATTGCTTAGTTATTTCTGCGATCTAGCATTATTTTAGGCAAAGGTTTTTACTTACCTTCTGCTTGGTCACACTAATATTATAAAGGCGAAAGTTTGAGTGTGTGTTTGTATGTTTGTTCCTCTTTTACGCTGCGGCTACTGAACTGATTTGGCTGAGATTTCGAATGGATGAACATAGATTTACTCTGAATTAACACTTAGGCTACTTTTCATCCCGGAAATTTTCATGGTTCCGTGGGATTTGTGAAACACTGGATGCCATGCGGATGAAGTCGCGGGCGTTCGCATGTCTACCATAAAAAAACAGATACAAAAATAGTTCGTTAAAGGTGTAGTTATAAGGTAGGTAGTTTACTATAATAAATATCCTCTTTCCCAAGGTGTGGTGCCATTTGAATTGTTGTTGTTTACTGCGAGGGAAAATCGATTACTGGCAACTGGCGAGAAAGTTTCCGACTTTAACTGCGTTACATTAAAGTATTACTACCATCGTTCCGAAAGTAGGGTCTGTAAACACACGAATTGTTACTTCACTGAACATTTTCAATTAAAGTAAAAAAAATGTTATTACGAAAAATACAACCGATTTAAAAGCGAAAAATAACATCATAATCTATACTTATAATAAATCTGTAGAGAGGTCAATTCTGTACATGAAATATATTTCCAAACTAACTATATCACGGGGTGATTAGTAATTGATACTGATACCAAAAATGCAATCAGTAAAATTTTTGTCTGTCTGTCTGGATGTTCGTTATAGCAACAATAATAAAAATTAAAAAAAAAAAATACAACCGACTTCAAAACCTAAAAACGTACCCACTAAACTAAAAAGCGAAAAATAACATCATGATATGTTCTACCTGCTGATCAGTATGAAGGCGGTGCTAAGCCGGTCTTAGAGTAATCGGTGTACATACATAAAAAAAATACCGGCCGAATTGAGAACCTCCTCCTTTTTGAAGTCGGTTAAAAACTACTTGACGGATTTTAACGAAACTTGGTACAATTATACTTTTCCTCACGCTACGATCAATAGGAGCAGAGCAGTGAAGAGAAATGTTGGGAAGACGGGATAAGTTACTCCATTTTTAAAGCGATACTACTGTAAGGGCTGGATTAAAGAGGTCTAAGGGCGGACGAAATCGCGGGCGTCCGCTAGTATTAAATAGTTCTAACTGCTCAGTCTGAAGGTGGTGCTAAATCGGTGTCGTGTTAATTTAAGCCGTTCTGATAGAACCACAGGAAAGAGCACTGTATGAAAAGCAAGAGTCTCCAAACAGAGCGTGTTACCTGTGATGATTTGGTTACGAGACTTGGTCGCTAACTATTTAGCATAAGAAGACTCAGAGTCACACAGCAGGCGATGGAATGAGCTATGCTAGGAGTATCTCTGCGTGGTCGAATCAGAAATGAAGAGATCCGTAAAAGAACCAAAGTCACCGACATAGCTCGATATAGAAGCTGAAGAGGCAATTGGTGGCGCGCATAGTTCAAAGAGCCAATGGACGTTGCTGGAATAAGGTGCGAGTAATCATCAGGTGACCTGACGACGTCAAGCAAGTCGCAGGAATTCGCTGGATGCAGGTGACTCGGTATCGTGATGTTTAGAAGTCCCTATGGACAAAACGCCTATGCCCTGCAGTAGACGTCCATCGGCTGATATGATCATGACTTATTAGAAGGCCAGGCCTCTTTACCTATAGGAGAGGGAATATAAAAGTTGATTTTACCACGAACGCAGATCACCAATCGTCGGTCATCCGCATTGGATGATCAAAATTAATTAACCTTTTTCAAGCGCTTTTGAAACGGCAAGTATGACTATTTATAGAAACTCTAACACCGGTTCAGAAGGCAGGTTCTACTGCGAGAAGAGGCACCAAAAAAAACAACAATTATGAAATAATGAAATCAACAGGTTTCATTATTTCATAGTCCAACTCGAGATTGTTATTAGAGATTGTTCTCCTCCTCCTCCTTCTCCTTCCACCATCACATAAATAACAGAAATGTTTCTCATATATGTTGAATAACGTATTAAAGTTGAAGAACAATAATATTATTGAAGTCGCAAGGAGCGTTCGTATGATCACACGAAGCGTGGAAGCAAAGTTTTCAGATCTGAGGGAATTCATACGCATTCAACATTTTCTTAACTAATTATGACTTTGTGTTGAATTTTCACTTGCTTCTGAAACCATGTTGGATTTTCATGCTAAAATAATACGTGCTTTATAATTAATATCGCGTGTGTATGTTATTGTACTTACGAACAGGGGCATAGCTATTGCCATATCAGCCTTAGCCGTATCAATGGTACGTGGCCCCAGGCTACAGAGGCCTCTAGGGACTTCGATGGGACAGGAACGGCTATAAGGCTTATCACTGTTGTCATGTATCTACGAACAGGGGCGTTGCTATTGCCGTGTCAGCCGTATCGATGGTACAGGGCCTCCAAGCTACAGAGGCCTCTAAAGATTTCGATGGGACAGGAATGGTATCAGGCTTGTCACCGTTGTCACGTGCTTACGAACAGGGGCGTCGCTATTGCCGTATCAGCCTACTTAGGACTACTAAGGACTTTGATGGGACAGGAACGACTATCAGGCTTGTCACTATTGTCAATAGAGGCAAAAATTTTAGAAAAACTGAATTCGTCTTCTGTTGTGTATGGTAAAATAAATAAATTTGCGGGAAAAACTCAAGAAAAGTGTATATTTGATTTGAATTGCTTGGCTAGCTAAGTTTCTTGGATGAAATGATAACTTACATCGTACCGGAACGCTAAATCGCTAGGCGGTACGTGTTTGCCAATAGGGTGGTACTAGCCGCGGCTGAAACCTCCCACCAGCCAGACCTGGACCAATTAAGAAATCCTGAATCGGTCCAGCCGGGGATCCTCCGTTTCGTAAATCCACCACGCATACCACTGCGCCAAGGAGGCCGTCAAACTGCCTCCTTTTTTAAGTCGGTTAAAAATGAGGCAAGTCTGGGTACCGTAGGCTACCGTATATATTAATTTACTCTTTGCAGTAGGCTTTCAGTCTATGACCCTTCCACATTAACACGTTTTCATCGTTGGTTTCATCGAGCACATTACCAGCATTTCAATTTTAGAGGAAGCCCTTTGAAGTTACAAGATACAACCGCAATTGAACTGCGTCGGGGAAATTAAATTCTTGTTCTAGCTCTTGCACATGTCTTGTGTTTCGCAAGTCGCTAACCATTATTGCATTTTGATTGCTTGCACTAATTTGCAACGGAATTGGATCTTCTTCCGATAACTTCGACTGTTCCTTATAATTTCATCTGTACCTTGTTAAGGTTCGATTTCTGAATGGAACAGACCACAAATGTAACTATTACGGTAAATTTCAATGTATGAGTTATAGATACTTATTGTCCATATTTGCGTGTCATACGCCTGGATTGCTACAAGCATAGCTCACAGGCCAAGGTGTCAGTTTTTTTTAGTGATAAAATCCCAATTCTGCTATACCACTGCGTGGCTTTTCTCAAACCCTAAATTTTTCGTTGTGTTAATATCTAACCCGGAGATGGTTTTTCTAATTCACGATCGGCAACCGGACTGATTCACTCAGGCCAAGGTTATCCCTTCCCGAACGACCCTCTAAGCCGAAGTTCGAGTCTTACAGAAGACGCCCTTAGAGAGTCGTTCCGTTCTCGTCCTCCGTCTTTTTTCAGCCTTCGGGACTCATCAGACGATGCTTCTGCGCTCACCCAAATCCCTCGGTGTCGCCGTAGTGGTGTGGCGAACGAACTCTTTCGTTCGCCCACTTTAGGTTAGGCCATCTACATTCACATTCCAGATTCATTTCATATTTAGAATTCCCTCGACCGCGCATGCGTGGATATATTGTTTCGCCCATCCATTATATCTTAACCAGTTCTTCATTCCACACCGTTTCATCAATTTGATAGTACTTTTATTTTATATCCATATACAATTGTTATAATAAATAAAGTGAAATAATAAATATACCTACCAATCTACATCGTCGTCTTCATATCTATGGTTCCAAATGGAGCCATGGGTATTTACTCAACATGAAAAAGAAAATGCATTCGAGATGGTTATTTGTGTTGCTGCACCAAGTGTAAGGGTAACCCCTGAACATTTGGAAAGGCAATCTGCCTATTTTGTTGTTAATTTGTTTTGAGATATTGTTATATTCATTTAAAATTGTCAATTAAAGTTGTAAAATAGTGATATTCATTTAAAATTGTTAACGAGTTAGAAATCTTTGATTTTATTTAAATTCTTATTACAAAATAGTACCCGTGAATAAATATTGTAATTCAATATTTTTATTGAAATTTCCCTTCTGGTCCCTAAGAATTTAATAATTATTATGTCGTATTGGTTTTGTCCCAGTACTCTAATTCGTCTAAGAATGAATTCTATGAAATACGTAGGAGTATATGAGGACATATAACAAGAAGACCAAATGACAATTGGAGTAGTGTAACAACATCGTGGTGCCCAAGGGATGCAAAAAAGAAATAGAGGCAGATCGATTACTACATGGAAATACGATGTTTGCCTTTGAATTTACATACTTGACCCGATCAGCTATGGAAAGGACACAATGGAAGAGGAAGGGAGAGGCCTTTGCCCAGCTGTGGTATGAACTTTAACTATATATTAATATATAGTTAAAGTTCATACCACACCTTTACTTATATATTACATACCTTTAATTATATATTTAGATATACTACCCGCACCGTCGTACGATTAACATTGTTTCACAGTTGCTCCGTATTTATTTATTCTAAATCATATGTTAAAGTTATCAAAGTCACACAAGCAATATATTTTAGTGTAGTGTTTGAAATAACCTTGCGAATAGTGATTGAATCGTGAAGATTGGACGAGTGAATCGTGAGTTATTAACATTTTAAGAAACCGAACGGTTGGTCATTTGATTAATTCCTGACCTACGACAACTCGCAAAGTTACCGCTTACGTCACGAACATAATCCACGCACTGTTCTGCACTCTAATTTAGCGCCTGATAATTATTAATAGCGCTGCTGTTAGTCGGGACTTTTGATAGCATATTTCAATCAGTAATATAATATTACCAAATGAGTACCAAAATTATGAAATCCAAAAAGTGCGCTGCATGCTCTGTAGATATAGAATCGATAGAACAACTTAAGTGCGTCACGTGCGGCTTACGCTACCACATCGATTGCGTTAGTTCTATTAAAAAGAAATATAAAGAGCTTACTTCGGAGTACAAAACAAAATGGGTGTGTCCATCATGCCGATCAAAGCAGCCAAAAGGAGATAACACTAACACACCTGTACGTGGTACAAGCTGTTCACCTCATGAAACGGGTGCTTCTTATGTTACTCATAGACGCCTACAGCCCCAAGAACAATATCACGACGATCTCACACTGGATAACGTCAAGCACCTCATCCAAGAAGAAATGAAAATCTTATTAGGTAACATAAAATTATCACTAACTATAGACCCATTTCTATTCTATCAGTGCTGCCGAAAGTATTTGAATCCCTTATACATCCTGTACTGTCTCGTCACGTCCAGCACACTCTTTCTGATGCTCAGCACGGTTTTGTTACTGCCCGATCCACTATTACAAACCTATCAAATTTTGCAACCTTCATAACAGATCTAGTCGACTCTCGCCAACAAGTAGATGCCATCTACACCGACTTCTCCAAGGCATTCGACAAGGTCAATCACAAACTGTTGGTTGTAAAACTTTCATCGTTTGGCGTGGGTGGATCGCTTCTTTCGTGGCTCTCTTCGTATCTATGTGATAGGTATTCTTTCGTGGCAGTTAAAGGTCATACATCCAAAACTTACAAAGCACCCTCGGGAGTTCCCCAGGGTTCAATTTTGGATCCATTATTATTTAACATATTCATAAATGACATAACAACTTGCTTTCATAATTCAAAATATTATATTTTTGCTGATGATCTAAAATTTGCCAGAAAAATCTCCGACAGTAACGATTCTGCTTTACTGCAAGACGACATCAACAGAGTCACGGTTTGGTGTAAATGTAACGGCATGGAGCTGAACCCAGCCAAATGCTCTTTTATAAGTTTCACGCGAAAACGTACTTTGTTTGATGCCAGATACGCAATCAACAATAGCTACCTACGAAGAGTGGATTACATCCGAGATTTGGGAATAACCTTTGACACCAAACTACGTTTTAACTACCACGTTGACACAATTTGTAGATCTGCGCGCAAAATGCTAGGGTTCATCATTAGAAACTCTAAGCCTTTTAAAAAACTAGAAACTAAAAAGCTTCTGTTTAAAAGCCTCGTCAGAAGTAAACTCGAGTACGGGACAGTAATTTGGAATCCTTCATACCAAATCCACAAAGATCGCCTAGAAAGCATCCAGAGACGTTTTACACGCATCCTCTCTGGACCAAATAATAGAGCATCCTACTCTACTCGTCTTACAAAATTCAAGTTGATTTCGTTGTCAGACAGGCGTAAGATGCATGACATTATGTTTCTATACAAGCTTATAAATGGGACCATAGACGACGCAGAGTTGCTAGGCCAGGTCACTTTCAACATTCCTCGTCGTATGCCTCGGTACCCGATTCATACCTTTCGACAAAAACACTACAAAACAAACCTTGGCAACCACTCAGTTTTACTCCGGATTTGTAAACTCTACAGGGAATTCATTGCCAAAAATAAGTCCATTGACTTACACAGTGACAAGTTGCATCTTTTCAAATCCAAAATTTTAAAAACTTTTCTTAAGAGCTCCGTTCAATAATTCGATCTGTAATATTCTCATCATAAGTTGTGACTTAAAAAATACCTAATTTATGTTTTTATTATTTTACCAATGTATAATTAATTAATTAAGCCATACTGTTATAATTGTAATTTTTATTCATAATTTGTAAAATGTATAATTGTAATTCTCTCATAATCATTCTTCATTTTATAAACATGTAATTCTCTCTCCACTTATAATTTTAAAATTTTAAAGTTCTCGTTTAAATTTTTTCTTTTGGTTTTTGTCAAAATGTGTAAATTCAAATTTATATTTTGTTTTTTTTTCTTTCTATTTGTCAATTTTAATTTCTATTATTCGTACGACCTATACTTTTTGCATGCTGTGGCTACCTATAAGTAAAATTATATGTGTTATGCTACCCTTATTTGTAAAATATTTTATATGTGTTCATATAATTTTGTTGGTGGTCCAAATAAATAAATAAATAAATAAATAAATAAATATAGCATGTATTTAATATTATGTAATTTAGATTGTAAAAGGCTTAAATAAATATGAGCTCAAGGGTTCATTTAGACTACGGCTACGTTTTAGTCTTTCTAGTGGTCAGCGCTATCCCACTTGCACCCATCCCTTGTATACCTACGTCAAAAAAAAAAAATTAAAAAGGCTACGTCATACTAAACTTGAAAAATATAACCCTCCTTCAAGCAGGTTATAATCGAATCATACATCGTAGGTACAGCCTCTACAAGGGTCATCATTTAGCCATAAGATAACGTAGCGGCATACAATATGACATTTTCGCATCAACGCCGACTTAGTCCCATCTGGCCGGCCCTTTATTACATCTTCAATGTACTTGCGAGTAATATCTGAGGCTTTTCGTGCGGAGTGCCGGTACGGGAGTGCCGAGACGGGTCAGTACGAGGTTGGACAAATAAGGTCTTACCATTATGTATAACGTGACTAAAGATCCAATACTCGTTGCGTTTTGTATTGAATATAGATTTTTACTAACTCTTGCTTTACTTACTTCTAATATGAGCTGACTTGTTTTTGACGCTGGATTTTTATAGATATAATTGATTGATGGACTAATCAGATGCTTCACTTAACAGTAAGTGGAAAAGATGTCACGTCAAGTCAGTTTAAATCGTCGTAAATTGTTCATTATCATTCTACTAGATTGAAAAAAAATATCAAATTTTTTGGAGGCGTGGTTACATAAAAAAATATTTTTTTAAATATTTTTTTGAAAATACGAACCAATACGCCTTTGTGCCATGATGTTTAGTCTATATTTCAATTGTTTCATGACGTCACGTTATCAAATCCTTTACACGGTGCGTTTAACAAAAATATTAGTCAACAGTTAGTTTGACGTTTAGTACACCAAGTAATATTGTGACGTCATAAAATGGATGACGCGTTATTGACGTTGGGAAAGTTGAAAAATACATGATTTTTAAATTAAGTTTTATATGAAATCCTTATCTTTTATTAATTAAAATCGATATAATTCGGACTCTCACTCCATGTACTACACAAAATAATATTATTTATATTAAAGTTGATATATACAGGAAGAAAATTTTTTTAGTGCGGATATTTTTATATTTTGTACATAAACAAAATTTAATGATCACGTATTTTTTCTTTTTTTTTTTAACTCAAAAATAACAAAATTATCGTTAGCTAAAGTTATTTACTTTTGAACAGAATTTTAGGGTCACCCTATTGTGCGTTTATTTTATTTTCGTTTGATACCTAAAGGACGTCACCAGATCACTTTTAAGCTGAATATATCTTGTTTAGTAATAATATGTACATTATTTTGTTATTTTAGAGACATAAATTAAAAAAAAAATTACATTAAATGTATCGAACTGTTTGTAGATTTATATTCTATTAATGATACAGAACCACGAAAAAAAATATCCGCACTAAAGACCGAATCACCCTGTATATATATTACCCTATTTCACAAAGTTCCACATAGGACTATATGCTTCATGTCATTTACGCAGAACTCCGCCTTCTATTCAATACACCACCTGACTCCTTTTTTGCGTTAAATAAAAAATAATGAAAAAAATATGTATCTAGATAGATGAGTGCCAAAAGTTTTAATGAGACGATTTTTACGTCTTTTATAAAAATAATGAACCGAGAAGCAATCTTTGACGCGCTAAAAATGCATTTCGGTATAAAACGCGGCGCGCCGGTCGCGTCTCGCGGCACAATACGCTGTTTGCAGCAGCGAACAATGGAGCGACAGCATGAAGATAATATTTTTAACAGATGGCTGATGTGCTGTCCTACTGATAGCGGAGAACTTACAGAAATAGTAAACCTTTTTATGATTGAAATCATTTTGAAATTAGTAGTAGAAGAACTAGTGTTGCCAGTGATGACCTATGGTTCCGAGACTTGGTCGCTAACTATGGGTCTCATAAGAAGGCTCAGAGTCACACAGCGGGCAATGGAACGCGCTGTGCTAGGAGTATCTTTGCGTGATTGAATCAGAAATGAGGAGATCCGCAGAAGAACCATAGTCACCGACATAGCTCAACGTGTCGCTAAGCAGAAGTGGTAATGGGCGTGGCACATAGAAGAGCCTATGGACGTTGGGGTCTCAAGGTGCTGGAATGGCGACCCCGCACTAGAAAACGTAGTGTTGGACTGACGACATCATGCGAGTCGCAGGGATACGCTGGATGCAGGTGGCTCAGTATCGTGATGTTTGGAAGTCCCTACAAAAGGCCTATGCCTGCAGTGGACGTCCATCGGCTGATATGATGATGATGATGATGAGTAGTAAAACTTATTGGCTAGGAATGCTATAACTCAACATCTTATTAGCTTAATGTAGTGGCCAAATAATGTTCATAATGTTCGAGACCGTATTCGGGAAGGTGAGACAAACTCCTGGTAACTATAAACAACAGCCACAACAGTCACAAGAATAGATACATATACAAATTATTGGAGTGTCTGTCTGTGATTTAAAAATCACTGATTATCGAAGATAGCTTCCATATATTTTTCAGTTGATACGCAATAAAAGATAGAGCTCATTCAGAGAAGGGCTATAGCCATGAATATATCTTCCGCCAATCAGTATGTTTCAGTCTACATTTTAGCTGATGGTGACTTGGTGAGGTGATGAGGAGAGGTGGTGAAGGGGTAAACACCTGACGAAGTGCGGCGAAAACTTGCCGAGGCCACACAAAGAGATGTGAATTGTTATTGCAATCAATCGAACCTTAATTAACACGCATCAACTTATGCGAAAGAGTGACTATGTATGATATAGAGGAGACTCCATCACTTGGTTTGGGGCTTGGACTGGTGAGTCTTAACTCTAGCTGCTCCATTGAGGGATGGTAATTGGTAATCTTAGGGTAATGTTAGTAAGCTTGGAATACTATTTTGTTGAAGAGTTATGAGAAGAAGAACTTTCTATAAAAGTTTATTCCTTGATGTTAGAAGGGTCAAGGGGTTTTAACGTGGACAACCTCTCAGGCTAACAGTATATCATTTAGGTATGATAATACTGCTGGAAGTAATTTCAAAGAGAAAAATACTATTCCATTTTCCTCTCGAAATTCAAAAAGTATTTACACAAACCCTTTTATCGTGCAGCGTTCAACGAAAGTTACATTTCAAAAGCACTTAGGGAATTGCAGTGGATATAAGGTTATGGGGGCAAACAAAACATTTAAGCCATTATCCCTTAAGCCATCGTATTGTGGCCGATCCGACCGGGTACATCAAGTCACTGCACAAAGAGATATTCACTTTAAATTGTCGAGGTAGAGCTTCAGTGTAGGCGTTTATAAATTTTGAAACTCTTAATCGTCGTCGTCGTTATCAACCGATATACGGCTCACTGCTGAGTTCGAGTCTCCTCTCAGAATGAGAGGGGTTAGGCCAATAGTCCACCACGCTGGCCCAATGCGAATTGGCAGACTACACACACGCAACTAATTAAGAAATTTTTTCAGGTGCAGGTTTCCTCACGATTTCCTTCACCGTTTGAGACACGTGATATTTAATTTCTTAGAATGCACACAACTGAAAAGTTGGACCAGATTCGAACCCATACCCTCCGGAATCGGAGGCAGAGGTCATATCTACTGGGCTATCACGCCCTCTCTGGGCTAAACTCTTAATAATATACTTTTAAAATTGTTCACTGCGTGGTGGACTATTGGCCTTAACCCTCTCATTCTGAGAGGAGACTTGAACTCAGCAGTGAGACGAATATGGGTTGATGACGACGATACCACTGCGCCATGGAGGCCGTCGAAATTGTGCATTTAACCCTACACTGCGTGACTCCACTCGCACTTGGCCGATTTTTAGTAGGCAAATAAGGAATATTGAGATATTTAGTTATTAATAAAAGGTAACAGCGAAACAAGGTAAATTCAAACGAAGTATTATAGTAAAGCAACGAAAACAAAGTAAA